>NC_041386.1:607628289-607730371 GCF_002162155.2 Triticum dicoccoides
CGGGCTGGGCTGGTGGCGGCGCGGGCTGGGAAAGTCATTTTATTCCCTCTCTCTTATTTTTATAATAGAAATAATTAAAGATAAAATAATTAAAATCAAATGATCCTATGTTCAAAATTTGAGATAACTCAAATATGAAAATAACGAAATCCCCAACTCTCTCCGTGGGTCCTTGAGTTGCGTGGAATTTCTAGGATCAAACCAAAATGCAATAAAAATATAATATGCAATGATGATCTAATGTATAACATTCCAAATTGAAATTTTGGGATGTTACAGCTCCTCTCCATCACACAATCAGATGATACTCCTTGGCTCGTTCTTGGTGACTTCAACCTCCTATGCTTCCCCTCAGACAAAACTCCACCTTTCGACAGTCATAAGCAAACGCTTTCAACCACGTTATCGACACTCTGGCCCTCATTGAACTGCCACTCCTCGACCGATAATTTACGTGGTCCAACAACCGATCCTCGCCTACTTTGGAAAAACTTGATCATGCCTTCTTTAATCTCGCGTGGGCAGATGCTTTCCCTAATACTTCCCCGGCCTCTCTCACATGATTCACCTCTGACCACATTCCGCTACTCGTACACGTCACCAACAAGATTCCACGTTCCAACTTCTTCAAATTCGAGCCTAGTTGGCCCAATTTTCACCCATGCAATGTTATCATCTCTAGGTGCTGCTCACCCTCGCCCTCCACTTCAACCAACTCGGTTGCTATCCTCGCCGCAGTCCTCAAAAAATCAAGATTTGAACTGAAAGCTTGGGCTCGCTTCCGTATACCCACCCCTCTCCGCGAATCACGCTGCAAAGCAGCCATCTTGGCCCTAGATCATGCAGAAGAACGCAGGCCCCTCTCGCAAATCGAGCTCCTCACTCGCAAGATCATCATCTCTCTTCTCAAATGCACCATCCAAGAGAAAATGATGTACTGGCATTGGTGTGCCAAGGTTTCCCGGGCTATCTATGGTGGCAAAAACACAAAATTCTTTCACATCTCCGCCTCACAACGCCTTAGAAAAAATAAAATCTTTACTCTCACTCACAATGGCCATGATTTCTCCTCTCATCACCAGACGGCCAACATCCTCCGTGATTTCTTCGTATCCCTCATTGGTACGCATATCAATACGTCATGGGTGTTTGACCTCTCTCAGATCTACCCTAACCCTACCCCTGGCCTACATGTCTTGCATGACAACTTTTCGGAATCAGAAATAAAAACATCGTTCTTTCAAATGAACCCACTCCCCACGTTAAGCTAGTACTTGTTGTTGCACCAGGAGTTGTTACGCCAGGCGCAGTAGCATGGATATTTTGTACCCATTGAGCAAAGATAGGTAGGCCAGTCCTGGCCCAGATGCTTTTGGGCCTGCGTTTTACCGTAAATATTGGCCCACCGTTAAAAGCCTCGTTCTTCCTTTCTTCTCCCAATTTCATCAAGGCACTGCCGACACGAAACGTGTAAACCGGGCTCACATTGTTCTTCTTACTAAAAAGGATCTACCCACCTCCCCCGACGCTTTCCGGCCCATCTCGCTCCAAAATTGCCCAATGAAAGCAGTCGTCAAAATGTTGACCACTCGTCTCAAGCCCTTCATCCCCTCGCTAGTTCATGCCAATCAGACAGGGTTCATACCAGGGAGGAATATCGTTAAGAATTACATATTCGCTGCCGACCTTATCAGGTCATGCCACACCAAGAAAAAGCCTACTATGGTTTTCAAGCTAGATTACCAGAAAGCCTCCGACTCCGTCGCTTGGCCTGCACTTGACAAGATCCTCCTAGCCCAGGGTTTCTCCCACATCTTCCGTAGCTGGATCCAGAACATCCTCGTTATAGGCAAAACCGCCATTCTTTTGAATGGTGTCCCAGGCAACTGGATAGACTGCAAAAATGGCCTATGGCAGGGCGACCCCATCTCCCCCTACCTCTTTCTCATCGTACCAGACCTGCTCCAACAACTTGTCGTCAAAAACACACACACCTCGCTCCACCACCCCATCTTCTCTCATCTCCCCCACCATCCTCTAGTACGCAGACGATACTCTGATCTTTGCCGCCGCCTCGCCTGATGCCGCTGCAACCCTAAAAGTAATCCTAACTAACTTCGCCAACGCCACTGGTTAACCATCAACTTCTCCAAAACCACGCTTGCAACCCTACACATAGATGACACTGCTGCTAACGACATCGCCCTTGCCATGGCCTGCTCACGCGCCTCCTTCCCCAAAACTTACCTTGCACCCCCCTCTCCCATACTAAACCTCCATCCAATGCCTTCGATCCCATCCTAGAACGCTCCCGCAATCTGCTGGCTGGCTGGCGCGCTAAGATGCTTGACAAAGGCGATCGCCTCATTCTTATCTCCGTAGTCCTAGACTCCCTACTTACCTACTTCATGTCAGTCTTCCGTTTCCCAAAAAAAGTTTTAAAAACCCTAGACTCCATTCGCAGAGCTTTATTTTGGGCAGATGACGAGTCAGTTTCAGGTTCTCAATGCCTTATTGCATGGAAAAACGTTTGCATTCCAAAAAAATACGATGGTTTAGGGCTCAAAAACTTGCATCTTCAGAATAATTGCCTGCTCATGAAATTTGTTGCCAAGGCCCTCACTTCCTCCTCCACCCCGTGGCTGGATTGGTTGGATCTTCAACACCCAAATGCTCTAGTCTCACCCCCACCCCAAAACTCCTTCCTCTGTCATTGCACAACAAATACCCACCCTACAGTCCATCTTCTTTGTCCTAACAAACAGTGGGACGCACGCTTACTTCTGGCACGACACTTGGCTCACCCCAACACCTCTAGCCCACACCTTCCCTCACTTATTCTCACACTCCACTCTTCCGCTGGTTAAGGTGGCTAATGTGCTGCGATACGGTTTAGAAGCTAACCTCCGTAACCGTCTCTCCCTCTTGGCAGAGCAAGAGCTTGTTGCGTTGTTGGCTGTTTTACAGGATTTCGTCCCCTCGGCTGAGGAAGACCAAAGGTTTCTTCTACAGGGTCTTGCCTTCTCCACCAAGCATGCGTACAGCACACTCATGGCACGCCCGGACTGTGATCCTCTCGCCCCCCTCATTTGGCGCTCTAAGGTTCCACACAAGATAATTTTTTTTACACTTGCTCGCTAATTGATTGGTCGTCTTATAGTAGGACCCCGAGCCGCCTTGAACAGGTCAAAGTTGGATGGAGTCCACCATGAAGCAGGCCAGGAAAGAATACGAAGAGCAAGTGAGTGGCGGAGTCCAGCGGATCCCGGAGGAATGCCTGGAGAAGGCCATCGGCCTGACCTCGCCGGCCGATGCCTGCCGCGCCTCCACGGTGTCGGCCGCGTTTCGATCGGCGGCGGACTCGGACGCCGTGTGGGAGCGGTTCCTGCCGCCGGACTGCGACGCCATGCTGGAGCGAGCCGTCCACGTCGTAGACTCCTCCTCCAAAAAAGATCTCTTCATGGAACTCAGCGACGAGCACATCCTGCTCGATGACGGCAAAAGGGTGAGTGAGTGCTAAATTTCCTGACAGCAAAACGGCAACCGATCTGTTTCTTATTTTATTTTTGAACTAGCAATCAATCTGGCTAATTATGTATGCATGTGCTAGAGTTTTGGGCTCCATCGATCTACTGGAGCCAAGTGCTACATGCTGTCAGCAAGCGAGCTGGCAATCGCTTGGGGTAAAATCGATCTTTACTGGAGAGAGAGGTTGGACCCGGATTCAAGGTAATTCCACGCTTGCGTTTGCACATACAACAGTACCATTTAAATTTGAGGTTAGTTGGCTTGAGTTTGTTAAAATGTAAATTGTTGTGTTCATTTGTTGTTTGACAAGGTAGGTTCCCCATGGTCGCGGAGCTTATTTCGGTCTGCTGGTTCAGCATCTTCGGCGTGATCAATAGCAGGGAGCTCTCTCCCAGCACCCACTACGCGGCCTACCTCGTCTTCAAGCTTACTCACGATGCCTCTGGCCTCAGCTCCCGCAGTCAGATATCATACGTTGAGGTAGGCGGCCAAGTGGTGGGGAGCGCCCGCACGGCGTCTTTCCATCCATGCAACCGTGCTTCCTGCAGCGGCGCCGCCATCAAGGAGGCATCATCTTCAACGATGAGCAACAATTGCGCCGTGAATCAGCCGCATGAGCACAAGGAGGAGGACGAAGGAGGCATCGTGAGGTACCCGCGCGAGAGGGTCGACGGCTGACTGGAGCTAGAAATGGGCGACTTCCACACCGGCACAGATTATCGGTGTACTAGAGTAGGGGTACCTTAGTATCCCGAACTTGTGCATGGGCAGTCGCAGCATCCCGCGGCAAGGCTTGCCGGGTGACCGCCAAGGTCCTCCGTGGTTCCTTTGGAGCCATTCAAGGACAAAGTATCCAAGCCAAGGAGCTCCTTGGCTTGGATACTTTGTCCTTGAATGGCTCCAAAGGAACCACGGAGGACCTTGGCGGTCACCCGGCAAGCCTTGCCGCGGGATGTTGCGACTGCCCGTGCACAAGTTCGGGATACTAGGGTACCCCTACTCTAGTACACCGACAGGAGCCCCCGGGCCTGGGCCATACACGGTGCCGAGCGTTGTTGGGCCAGGCCCAAAACAGGGCACGGGCACGCGCGGCCTGGGTTACACCGTATCTCTCCCGGTATCCACCGCGCCCTGCCCGAACGGCACGCGTTGAATGCGGCGTCGTGGGATAGATCGTGGGTGGTTTCTTTATTCGGAAAGGCGGAACGTCCGCCCCCTCCCTCTTTATAAGCATGGGAAACAGGGGTAGTTCGCCCATTCGCCGGTTGCTACTCCTGTCTCGGAAACCTCCGCCGCTCCCTCGTCTTCCCAAAGCTGAAAGAGAGCAGCGCCTCGCCCCCCATCGCCACCAGCACCACCAACACCGTCGACCTCCTCCACCACTTCCGCCATGGCTCCGAGAGCCGACAAAGGGAAGGTTATGAAGTCGACCTAGGCGCAACGGCTTGCGGCGCTGCGAAAGGAGCGGGCAATCTTTCCCCCCCAAGCTCGCCATGAGGGAGCTGAGGGAGAATTACTACCTCTTCTGGTCAACGGAGACGCGAGCGCATCCGCGCACGAAGGTACTTCCAGCCGCCGCTTGGAAAATGGTTCCAAACGGATATCCTTTCTTCGCCTTGTTCTTCTACTGCGGGCTCTGCCCGCCCTTCTCTGAGTTTTTCTGCGATATTATGAACACCTACGGGTTCCGCCTCCTTGACTTCACCCCCAATGCTGTTCTGACCATGGCAGTTTTCGCACATCTCTGCGAAAACTTTGTCGGAGTCTATCCCAATGTAGCCCTTTTTCGCCACTTCTTTATGCCCCGAGTAGAGAGAGGAGAGCCTTTATCCGGCGGAATCGCCTGGATCTCGAGGGCCGACAAGAAGGACACTTATCTGGAGGGAGAGTTCCGCGGCAAGTGGGAGGAATGGAGAGCAGACTGGTGCTGGATTGTCGAGGAGAACCCGCAGCCGTTTACCGCCCGGCGCCAAGCCCCAGTAGCACGCGGCAGCGATTGGAGTGACGTGGCCCCGGAAGACGATAGGCTTAAGATTGCCGTCACCCGGATCCAACGCCTCAGGCTTGCCGGGCTCACTGTAGGCGCTGTTGGTGCAGATTTTCTTCGCCGCCGCATCGCCCCCCTGCAGGAACGGAGGAGACCCGCCTGGGAATTCAAGAATGCGGCGGATATCATGAGGCTGCGTCCGGGCCTCAACTTCAACTTCACTGTTCTGGAGCTTAACGCGATGCTCCAGGAGCTGTTCAAGTACGACCCTCAACATCCCGAAGAGTTCAGGTTGCCGAAGGGTGTCGTTCCGCTGTGCAACAACTCCGTGCTCGACCGCATCCGTGCAATGATGCCGCTGTGCGATTCGCATGGAATTGTCCCAACTTGGCAAGAGCAGGCATTCTTTGACGGCTTGGTAGAAGTGCCGGTCCGCTCTGACGAAAAGAATAGCCTCACCCGCGACACCACCGATGCGGAGATGACACGCATCGCCACTAGGCTGGAAGAGGCGGTGGCAGCCGCAGCCGCGGGCGAATTTGTATTCACCATGGAGGAGGCAGAGACAGCGGAGGCGGCAAGCCGTGCCGAGCGAGAGGAGCTCGTCGGCGAGAAAGAGCTTGCCGGGCATGACGTCGAGTCGAGCGAGCCCGCTGAGGATACGAGCGGCTCGCTGGAGATCAACTCCTCTTCCTCCTCATCTTTAGGCAGCTCGCCGCAAGCAGAGCCTCCATCCCCACCAAGAAGGCGTCTCCGCAAGGCCGGGGACGTAGCGGGGCGGCGGGCGAGTGAACAGTCGCCGCGCCGCGCGACACGCTCCACCGCGGCAAGCACTGTTGCTGCGGGAGCACCTCATGCTGCTGCGGCAACTGGAGCGGGGTCCACCCGGACCACCGCTTCTGCTCCTGCCGCTTCTCACGCTGCGGCGGCAGCCGGAGCGGGGTCGTCTCAGACCACCGCCACTGTTCCCGCCAAGCGGCCAAGGGAAACTACTCCTCCGCCTCCTCGCGCCGGACGTGAGCCGGACTTCGACTTCTCCGTGTTCAGCTCTGACGAGGAAGAAGAAGAGTAAGATTGTCTTGTTGTACTTGTAGTTCTTCAATTCTTGCTGTTTTGTCTTGTATCTCATTTGCTTTACTCTGGACTTATTCCTTTTTAGGAATCTGGCCCAGAGAGCAGCGAAGAGAGCCAAGGTCCCGGTGATTGTCATCGAGGACGAACCCATCGCGACAGCAGGGGGTGCGTCCGAGACAACCTTGCTGGACCCGGCAACTGTTCTCTAGAGCAGCCCCCATCGTAAGTATATGGTTCGCTTTCCGCTGTTAGGCGCACATGGATACTCTTTCTTTACTGACATCTGACTGTTGGTTTGTGTAGGAGCAGAGCAGCCCCACCAGGAGTGCCCGGAGGCCGCCCCCGAAATGCCAAGGGAGAGTCCTCCGGCAAGGGAGAGTTCTCCGGCAAGGGACAGCACCAGCGTCCCCCCGGCGGCGGAGACTACGACTGCCGAACCCAGTACAGGTAATCTTCTCTTCAAAGCTTCCCTTGGGTTCTTCTTCTTTTTGGGTATTTGCTTGACTTTTCTCACTTTTCCGGCCATCAGACCCATCTGCTGCGGAGCCGATGGAGACCGAGGTTGCTGCCGACGACGCCGCTGATGATCCCACCGGCGACGAGGCCGCCAAAGCTGTCGCCGCAGCAGCTGGCGAGGGGTCTGGCGATCGCACTGATGGCCCTGAGGCCGCAGGAGCACCAGGCGCTACGTCGACCGCCGACCCGTCCGCCGCTGCCGCAGCGCCAGGCTCCGAAGAGCCCCAGCCAGGCGTCTACTTGAAGACCGGCGATGGCGTCTTCATCAACCTCCCCTAGGCGTCAAGCTCCAGGGCGCTGGTCGAGGGAGAGAGCTTTGATGGAGAGGTGCTCGCCTCCGCTGGGCTGACGCTAGTTGATCCGCCGAGCAGCAGCGGCGGCGAGCCTGAGGAGGAGCGGCTGCTGCGGAAGCTGTTGTCGCTCTACCGCGCGCGGCAAGCCAAGCTGGAATCCCGTGAGGCGCTTGTCGCGAAGGCGGGAGTGGACATCGAGAAGCACGCAGAGGAGCTCCGGGGTCTCAACCAGGAAGCTCTCCGGTCCCTGGCAGAGGAGCGGGAGCAACTCGCCGAAGAGCAGAAGGCCTTCTTCCTCGAGAAGGCCGAAGTTGAAGAGCAACAGCGGCTTGCCGCTGAGAAGCTGTCTGCGTAGGAGGGTGAGCTGGTGCAGCGGAAAGTTAACCTTGACAGCCACGAGGAGGAGCTTGCCGCGCGTGAGCAAAAATTTGGTGGAGCCCTTAAGCAAGCAGAGGATGCTGCCACAGTTGCCGAGGCCGCCAAGAAGGAGCTGGAGACGAAGGTGGCGCAGCTGGAGGCCGATCTCAAGGCGAGTGGTGAAGAGCTTGCCATGCTCAAGCGTGAGCGGGAGAAGGACGCCCACAGCAACTGAGAGCTGCAGGTTCGTCTCGCCGAGAAGGACAAAGAGCTTAGCGCCGCCAAGGACTCCAACGCAAATCTTGAGTTGAAGCTGACCACTTTGACCAAGACGCTGGACGGCGCCAGGGAGCAGGAGGTGGCCTTGAAGGAGGATATCAAGGGCGACAAGGCGCTGCTGGCGAGTGCTGCCGCCGCCCAGAATGCTTTTAGGGAGAAAGTGAAGCACTGGACGGAGGGTCTCGTGAATGCTGCCGCAGATATCGATAGGGAGCTGGCGCAGCTGGGGGTGGAGGATCTCGGGTATCCCTCTGATGAGAACCTCCAACTCAGCGCCAAGCTCACCTTGTTCTTCAAAGGCATGGCGACGGCCCTCCAGCGGCTCCGGGAGAAGATCCCAAAGCAGCTGGCCGACGAGTCGCGAAAGATCTGCACGGGAGCTCTTCAAAAGGTGTTGGTGAAGGTGGCCTTCCGCAACCCGGGCCTCAACCTCATCAACGTCCTCAAGACCCTGCCGCCGGATGCTGATCTGGAGGCGCTCAAGACCCTTGTCGCACCCATTGTGGATAAGGTGAGCGGGATCAAGAGGATTGAGGGTGATCGCGTAGACTAGGCCGCCCGTTTTCTTCTTTTCTTGTCGCTGCTGGTCATGTTATGAGAACAATCTGTTAGAGCCGCGACAAGCTACCTTGTAATATAACTCTATTCCGGGTAATGATTGCAATGTTATTCCCTTTACTTGATTCCTCCCTTTGTATGTTTTTGCCCTACGCTTTTAGGGAACTTGCCGGTGCAGGCACCTTAGCCGCGTGCGCTGAGTGCGGGACGTCAGCAGCCTGCTGGCGGTGCCGCTACCGACAAGAAACCTTGTCGCAACTAGTCGCAGCTCACTTAAGTTGTTGAGCGGACTCGAAACAAAGTAAGGGCGCAACTAGCTACGAGTTGGTTCCTCCGCGCACAGGTTTTCCATACAAAGTGCGGTCGTTCAAGGGAGATAACTTAAAAATTTAAAAAATCTGATTGCTCAAACTTTGGCAACTTAGCTTTTCTGTTGTTTGCTTCCCGGTAAGGCGAAACTTTCTTGAACGACGCCTGGTCCATACCATTATCTTCTCCTTTCCCCCCAGCAAACTTGTGGGCGAGGGAACCTTCCTTTCCTTGAGAAAAAAGAAAGAGGAGAAAATAAAGATATGGAGCCTTATGGCTCGTTATTGCTTACCGGGGAGTAGGTGCTGCACAAAGTGTCAGATCACATATGCAAAAAATAGAAAGCATGAAATTGACAAGATGTGCAGAGCATATGAGCTTTACTTATGCACGGGGTTTGCGCCTGGCTTTGTACAAAGGATTACATGCAACAGCGGCAAGACTTGTACAAAAGGTGGTTGCCAGAACAGGTTCCGGCAACCGCGCCTTACGGGTAAAACTTACGAAGATGCTCAATGTTCCAGGAATTGCTCATCGGAATGCTATCTTCGGTCTCAAGGCGGGCAGCGCCAGGCCTAGTGACTCGTTTCACCCGGTAAGGGCCTTCCCACTTCGGCGTCAACTTGTTGGAATTCTTGGCGGACTGAACACGCCGAAGAACAAGGTCGCCTTCCTCGAGACTTCTGGCGTTAACTTTGCGGCTATGGTAGCGGCGCAAAGCTTGCTGGTAGCGAGCAGCTCGTACAGCAGCCTGAAGACGGTCTTCCTCAAGGAGTAGCGCGTCATCTTGTCGCAGCTGCTCTTGCTCAAGCTCATCATAAGCGAGCACTCGAGGTGACCCGTATACGAGTTCCGTGGGGAGAACTGCCTCTGCTCCATAGACTAGAGCGAAAGGTGTCTGGCCAGTGGCTCGATTTGGCGTCGTCCTGATCGACCAAAGAACCACCGGCAGCTCCTCGATCCAGTTTCTTCCGCACTTGTGCAGCCTGTCGAAAGTCCTGGTCTTGAGCCCACGCAGCACTTCAGCATTTGCCCTCTCCGCTTGACCGTTGCTTCTCGGGTGAGCAACAGAAGCGAAGCAGACCTTGGCGCCAAGATCTTGGACGTACTGCATGAAGGTGCGGCTCGTGAATTGCGTACCGTTGTCGATGATTATCCTGTTAGGGATCCCGAAGCGGCAAACAATCGACCTGAAGAACTTGACTGCTGACTGTGCTGTCACCTTCCTAACTGCTTCCACTTCCGGCCAGTTTGTGAACTTGTCGATTGCAACATACAAGTACTCAAAGCCCCCGACTGCTCGGGGAAAGGGGCCAAGGATGTCGAGCCCCAGACCGAAAATGGCCAGGATAAAGGGATCGTCTAGAGAGCTTGAGCTGGTTGGTGTATCTGCTTGGAATGGAACTGGCACGCTTCACACTTGGTTACTTGTGCAGTTGTATCCTGGAGGGCTGTCGGCCAAAAGAAACCTTGCCGGAATGCTTTGCCAGCAAGTGCTCTTGCGCCAATGTGGTGACCACATATGCCTCCATGTGTCTCTGCCAACAGCTTTTGTCCGTCTTCCCGGTGAATACACTTCAATTTCACACCGTTGAGTCTTCTTCTGTACAGTGTGTTGTCGACAAACTGGTACATACTTGACTTCCGAGCTACTCTTTCCGCTTCTTCTTGCTCTTCGGGAAGTTCTCATGTCTGAAGGAAACGGACAATCTGCTATGTCCATGCTGGAGCTTGTGGCTCGACAACAAGGACTAAAGGCAAATCTGCTGCTGCGGGAACATCCGCTTCTACGGCGAGAACCTGCGGCTCTGCCGGAGCTTGACGTTCCCCGGCAATCTTGCTGGAGCAAAACTTGTCGGGAGTTTCTGCTTCAACGGAACAAACCCTAGGGCTTGCCGGAGCAGACTGCTCCTGAGCGCTCTTGGCGTTGATCTTGGGGACCTTCTTGGCGGCGGCTTCGGGAAGCTCTGACGGAAAATAGTCACCAGAAATCAACTTCCTCTTCTTGCTCTGTCTAGTTGATGGCGTTACAGACGGTTGAGTCAGCTTGAGCACAAAGATCTCTGGTTCCACAGGTAACTTAAGTGCGGCGCACTTTGATAGGCCATCGGCAATGGCGTTCTGAGCTTTTGGAACATGCTCCATCTGTAGGCCGTCAAAGTGCTCTTCTAGCTTTCTCACTTCGTCGACGTAGGCTTCCATCAACGGACTCTGATAGCTCTTGTTCACTTGGTGGACGACAAGCTGCGAGTTACCCTTGACAATGAGCTTCTTGATCCCAAGGTCTGCCGCGATCCTGAGACCGGCAAGCAAGCCTTCATACTCTGCAGTATTGTTTGTTGCTTGCTCCTTGGGAAAGTGCATCTGGACTACGTACTTGAGGTGCTCTCCGGTAGGTGCGACAAGTAGCACGCCAGCGCCGGCGCCTTGCAGCGAAAAAGCACCATCAAAGTACATCAGCCACTCTTTGCTTGCTTCCTCGATGGGGATGCTCGTTTCTGGAATTTCTTCATCTGGTGTTGGCGTCCATTCTGCTATGAATTCTGCCAATGCTCTGCTTTGGATAGTTGAAGTACTCTCAAACTTGAGGCCAAAGCTTGACAGTTCCAGTGCCCACTCAACAATCCTGCCTGTCGCTTCTGAATTCTGTAGTATCCTCTTCAGTGGAAAACGAGTGACAACTGTGATCTCATGTGCTTGGAAGTAATGGCGCAGCTTTCTCGAGGCCATGAGAAGGCCGAAAAGCAATTTCTGCACGCCAGAGTACCTTGACCTAGCCCCCTACAGAAGGGAACTGACAAAGTAAACTGGGCGCTATACCATTCTCTTCTGTATCTCCTCGCGCGTCTGCGCAGATCCATCCTTGTCGGGACCAGAGCTTGTCGGGGAAGCCCCCTGCTTGTCGCTGGATGCGCCTGTCGTGGTTGCTGGCTCGTCATCTGCCTCCCTCTCTGCTACTAACGCAGCACTAACCACTTGATTGGTTGCCGCTATATACAGCAACAACTTCTCTTGTGGCTTAGGTGCGACAAGTGTTCGATTGGAGGACATGTATCTCTTCAAGTCTTGCAGTGCAGCCTCCGCTTTCGGAGTCCATTTCATTGGACCTGCCTTTTTCAATATTTTGAAAAATGGCAGGGCGCGCTCAGCAGACCTAGAGATAAACCTGCTGAGAGCAGCCACGCAACCGGCAAGTCTTTGTACATCCTTGACGCGCTTTGGTGCTTCAATCTGCTCAATGGCCTTGATCTTGTCGGGATTGGCTTCGATTCCCCACTGAGACACGAAGAACCCGAGAAGCTTGCCGGAGGGGACTCCAAACACACACTTCTCGGGGTTGAGCTTGAGGCTGATCTTGCGCAGATTTGCAAAGGTCTCGTCTAAATCTTGAATCAGAGTTGCCTTGTCCTTGCTCTTGACCACTATGTCATCCATGTAGGCTTCCATATTTCTGTGTATTTGTGGCTCAAGAGCGACATGGACTACCCTTACAAATGTTGAACCAACATTTTTTAAACCGAAAGGCATCTGTATAAAACATTACGTGCCACATGGAGTGATGAATGCGGTCTTCTCCTCATCCTCTTCTGCCATGAAGATCTGATGGTATTCTGAGTATGCGTCAAGAAATGAAAGCAAGTCACATCTGGCCGTGGAGTCAACAATCTGGTCAATGCACGGCAAAGGAAATGGGTCTTTGGGACAAGCTTTGTTAACATCGGTAAAGTCGATACAAAGTCTCCATTTCCCGTTCGCCTTGCGCATGACTACAGGATTAGCCAACCACGTAGGATGGAACACTCCTCTGACAAGGCCTGCTGCTTCCAACTTCTTGATCTCTTCTGCGATGAATTCTTGGCGCTCCACTGCTTACTTCCTGACCTTGTGCTTGACGGGCCGCGCATGAGGACAAACGGTAAGATGGTGCTCAATTACTTTCCTGGGTACACCGGGGATGTCATACGGTTGCCACGCAAACACGTCGACATTCGCCTGCAGGAAAGCAATGAGCGCGCTTTCCTATTTAGGGTCGAGAGTGGCACTGATGGTGAAGGTACCACCAGTGCCGTCCTCCTTGGCGGACACCTTCTTGGTCTCTAGCGAAGCTGCCATTGTCTTCTTACACTTGCCGGTGGAGCTCGATGGTGCGTCCTCGACGGCAGCGCAGCACTCCGAAGAGGTGCGCTTGCCGGAGTGGGCATCAGAACTCTTGCCGGACTTGGTCTTCTTCTTCCCCCCGGGAGCTTCAACAGTAGGTGACTTGCGATCTGTTGCGGCTGCCGCTTCCCGGTAGATCTTGTCGGCGCAGATAAGAGCATCCTTCTTGTCGCCAGGGACAGAGATGACGCTTATCGGGCCTGGCATCTTCAGCATGTTGTATGCGTAGTGAGAGGCTGCCATGAACTTGGCGAGTGCTGGACGGCCGAGTATCCCATTGTAAGGCAATGGAAAATCGGCAACGTCAAAAGTGACCCTCTCAATCCTGAAGTTTACCTCGTTGCCGCAGGTAATAAAAGATTTGTTGTTGTTTTGTCGCTCTTCCGGCGGCCTCTGCACCGAGTTGATGCAGACGGTCAACAACGCAACGGAGGTGATGACGCGGGCGTGGATTTTCGCATGGAACTGCACGAGTTCGAGGAGCTGCAGTGGAAGAAGGGGCTCATCCTCGAAGGAATTGAGATAAGGCCTAAGAATTAATTAATATGATTACTATATCTCTGTATCATATACTCCTGTATAGGGATTGGAGTTGCTTAATTACCATGAAATTTATGTCTGGCTTTGGGTGATGAGCTATAATCGCATAGTTGTGCTGCTGAAAATACACTTGATATGGTGTGTAATTAAATAATCTGCTTCCTAGGTCAGGAGCCGATAGGCAGCAACAAATTTGGTGTGTGTAATTCAAATGGAATTATCTGGCTGTAATTAACTGCAAGGAATTGAACACTGCCGTTCATGTTTCCATCCGTAATACTACTACACAACCGCTTAGCGAGGAGGTATTATCATGGTGCTATAGCACTTGGAAACTGAACCCATACATCGGGGACAAACAGGAATATTGCGGTGTCCCTTTGCTTCAGCTAGCACACCATTTGTTTATTTTGATGAACACTTAATTTCTATTATCATCATATTACGGATAACACTAAGATATATTCCTTTATTATATATCAAAATACAACGGTAAACATGGATGCATATTTACCTGAATTGAAAAAAAAATATTAGAATCCGAAACGTTTTTGGAACAGACATGGGCTAGCACTATGCATGTGTGTAAAAGTTTGCGACAAAATGACTTCCATCATATTCAAGACAAATTTAAAACAAAACCGATACAATATAAAAATTAATATTCTTGTTTCTAAATCCTGCATATTTTTGAGATTTTCACGGAATTCATTTTGTCGTGAAACTTTACGCTTGAGTATAACACTAGAACACATTTATTACAAAAATGTTTCAGAAATATTTAGCTCTTCCTGATATTTAAATTTTTTTTTTTGCTAAATCGGATACGCGTACACCCATATCCCCAAAACCCACACCGATAATCTGCTTTGTACATTAGCTTACCTGCCGATAGGCAGGCAGCAACAGATCATCTGATGACTGTTCAAAAAAAAAAAATCATCTGATGTGTGTCGAATCAATATCGCTCACACCACCCATAGTGCTGCCATAGGCTTCAGTTCAATCGATCCTGCTACAGGGAATAGGCACTCTATTTTTTCCTTTTCCTTTTTCCCCTTCAGCTTCTTAGACCCCTTATTTATTTTGTTATCCTTTGACTTCGTGCCCTTATTTTGATTAATTGTAAAGGTTATATTATCTTTGGGGGTAACACATATCTATAATACATAAATAGTTGATCCCCATTAAGTCTAATTCTCTCAACATGCAGCCCTCCACATCATCAAATGCGCCACATCATCATCCACTAAAACTATTTTGTAGCACATGCATACCCCAATTTAATTGTTTTGTATCTCCAATAGTCCAACGTACATTCATATTCTTTGTTCACATAGAATTACTTCCGAAAATAATAGCTTTTGATTTAGATCATTTCATGCATATAGAATGTATCCAAAATTAATCTTCAAAATCCAACAGCAACGCGCGGGGAAGTCACCTAGTATTAGAGGTACTAGGTAACACATATATTAGCTGTATTTCTTTTGCTCTCTACCACTCAATCACCATGTGCACCGTTTCATCTTCGTTACCCATCATGCAAATACCCCAAGTGGATATTAAACATGTCCAATATAAGAAGCTCTCATCTACTTCCGTGGCTGAAAGTATCCCTAATCCCAGGCGACCTAGTGGCCATCTAGATCACCGTGGGGCGCCGCCGCCCTGGGGATCACCGGATGCGGATCTCCTCTAGGCGACGACTCACCTTGACGCCGGGCTGGACGGCATCAACGGCGTCCGGGTCTGGATCTCGTTTTTCTTGCCTACAGCCGGCAGAGGGGGAAGATGCGCCCATGGTTGACGAGGCATCTTGGGTGACGCGACGGCGCAAGTCCGATGAGGAGTTTGCCGAAGAGTTTTGGGCGGACATCGGCTACCCGACACCGGCGTCAAGGGTGTGGGAGCGACCTTCATCTCGACGTGCAGGTGATCATGTGAGCAGGTCTGAGACTGAAGGAGTTTCACATGCCGAGAAGGATGGGGAGAAACGCATTTCGATCGGGCCAGTGAGTTCATCCACGGCGTCGGCGAACGATGGACGAGGTGTTGTCGGGGTGCGGGCGACGTCTAGGGTTTTGGTCAAGCTTTGGATCGGCCCCATCCCACCTCCTCGGGTGTCTCCTCCTCGAAGGATTGGCGATGTCATGCCGCACGCCTGCCTTGGTGCGGTGGCGGCCTCGTCCAGGCTCAGAGTGCCAATGATGCCGCGGCCACAGGCGCTTGGGCGGGGATCCTCGACGACTGAAACTCGAACGCCTGATCCGTTCCTCACGGCGGGTCCAGACCCTAATCCTGGTATGGCTGATCCTGGGCATCCATAATGTATGGTTAATCTCAACCGTTGGCTTTGGCATTTGTGGAACAGGAATACACAGGGAGGGAACCCTAATCTCTCTTGTTCTTTCGTGGCCGCCGTCCGCTCTCCGGCTATGATGTGCAGTGAAGTGGCCGCACCGACCAGCCTCAGCTCCAGCCACCACGGCCGCCCGAGCCCCGCCACTTCTCAGCCGGTCACATCGAGTGGGATCTTTGGGTGCGAAACTTTTTCTTCACGTGTGTCCCTTTGCGCCGTAACCATGGACAATCTTTATCATTTAACTGGATGCTCGGGTCAACATTCACTGTGAAGGGAGCAATTTCATGAAACTTTTCATAATCTTCTGACATGTCTGTCTTGTCATCCACTCCCACGATGTTTCTTTTTCCTAAAAGAACTATGTGGCGCTTTGGCTCATCGTATGATGTATTCTCTTCCTTATCTTTTCTTTTTCTCGACTTGGTAGATATGCCATTCACATAGAAAACCTGCGCCACATTATTGACTAGGGCGAATGGTTCGTCCGCGTATGCAAGATTGTTGAGATCCACTGTTGTCATTCCATACTGCGGGTCTTCCTTTACGCCGCCTCCTATCAGATTGACCCATTTGCACCGAAACAAAGGAACCTTCAAATCACTTCCATAGCCAAGTTCCCATATCTCCTCTATGTAACCATAATATGTGTCCTTTTCCCTACTGGTTGCTGCATCAAAGCGGACACCACTGTTTTGGTTGGTGCTCTTTTTATCTTGGGCGATCGTGTAAAATGTATTCCCATTTATCTCATACCCTTTGAAAGTCATTATATTCGAAGATGGTAACTGGGACCGCAAGTACAGGTCATCTTCAACAGCGTCGTCATGCATGGCACATGTTTGCAACCAACCGGCGAAAGTCCTCGTTTCTTCATGTGTAATCCAGTCTTCAGACTGCTCCGAGTATTTGGAGCTTAGAATATTCTTGTGTTCCTCCATATACGGAGCCACCAAGACAGAATTTTGTAGAAATGTGTAGTGTGCTTCAGTGAGAGAATGCCCGTCCATACATATTATTTGATTCGGTCCTAGTGTGCCATTTCCACCCAGTCTGCCCTTATGACGCGATTCACGAACACCAATCGGCTTAAGGTCGGGAATAAAGTCAACACAAAACTCAATGACCTCCTCATTTTCATGGCACTTGGAGATGCTTCCTTCTGGCCTAGCACGGTTATGAACATATTTGTTTAAGACTCCCATGAACCTCTCAAAGGGAAATATATTGTGTAGAAATACATGACATAGAACGACAATCTCTTCGCATAGGTGAACTAGGACATGCGTCATGATATTGAAGAAGGATGATGGGAACACCAACTCAAAACTGACAAGACATTGCACCAAATCATTCTCTAACCTTGGTATGATTTCTGGATCGATTACCTTCTGAGAGATTGCATTGGGGAATGCACACAGCTTCACAATAGCTAATCGAACGTTTTCCGGTAGAAGCCCCCTCAATGCAACTAGAAGTAGCTGCGTCATAATCACGTGGTAGTCATGAGACTTTAGGTTCTGGAACTTTTTCTCTGCCATATTTATTATTCCCTTTATATTCGACGAGAAGCTAGACGGGACCTTCATACTGAGCAGGCATTCAAAGAAGATTTCCTTCTGTTCTTTGCCAAGAGTGTAGCTGGCATGACCCTGATATATGTCGTCCTTTCCGTGCATACGTTGCTGGTCCTCCCGTGCCTTTGGTGTATCTTTTGTCTTCCCATACACGCCCAAGAAGCCAAGCAGGGTCACGCAAAGATTCTTCGTCACATGCATCAAGTCGATTGCAGAGCGGACCTCTAGGTCTTTCCAATAGGGTAGGTCCCAAAATATGGATTTCTTCTTCCACATGGGTGCACGTCCGTCAGCATCATTCGGAACAGATTGTCTGCCAGGACCCTTTCCAAAGATTACCTTCAAATCCTTGACCATATCATGTACAACATCACCAGTACGGTGGCGAGGCTTCGTCCGGTGATCTGCATCACCTTTGAAATGCTTGCCTTTCTTTCTTAAGGGATGCCTGCTCAGAAGAAATCGACAATGTCCAAGGCACACATTCTTCTTACAATTATCCAAATATATACTGTCGGTATCATCCAAACAGTGCGTGCATGCGCGGTATCCCTTGTTTGTCTGTCCTGAAAGGTTACTGAGAGCAGGTCAATCATTGATGGTCACAAACAGGAAAGCATGTAGGTCAAATTCCTCCTGTCCATACTCATCCCACGCACGTACACCTTTTTCATTCCACAGTTGTAAGAGTTATTCAACTAATGGCCTTAGGTACACATCAATGTCGCAGCCGGGTTGCTTAGGTCCTTGGATGAGCACTGGCATCATAATGAACTTCCGCTTCATGCACAACCAAGGAGGAAGGTTATACATACATAGAGTCACAGGCCAGGTGCTATGATTGCTGCTCTACTCCCCAAAAGGATTAATGCCATCTGTGCTTAGACCAAACCATACATTCCTTGTGTCACCTGTGAAGTCCTCCCAGTACTTTCTCTCGATTTTTCTCTACTGTGACCCGTCAGCGAGTACTCTCAACTTCCTGTCCTTCTTACGGTCTTCTCCGTGTGAAAGTGCTAGTTCTCGACTAGAGGGGGGTGAATAGGCGATTTTTATGAAAGTCTTCAAAACATGAAAGTTTCGAAGACGAACACGAAAACTAGACCTATAAACATGCAGCGGAAGATGAACTACACTAGACAAGCCATAGTCAAACAAGTATGAAGCTAAAGCATGATGACTGATAGCAGCTAGGTAGTAGGATCAGGATGGAAGATAGTATGAAGCCAATCAAAACAAGTAGTCACACAGTGAAGTCAAACATGCAGAGCAATCAGGCAATGACTTCACAAAGACAAACTGTAAGTAAGGAGAGAAAGAGATAGAACTAGTGTGTTGTGAAGATAAGGATTTGTTCGACCAGTTCCAGTTGCTGTGACAACTGTACGTCTGGTTAGGGAGGCTGAGATTGAACTCAGAAGACCGTGTCTTCACCTTATTCCCCTTGAGCTAAGGACACACAGTCCCCTCCCAATCACTCTGGTAAGTCTTCAAGGTAGACTTCCAAACCTTCACAGACTTCGTTCACCGGCGATCCACAATTACTCTTGGATGCTCAGAATGCGACGCCTAACCGGCTGGAGGATTCACAGCCCTCAAGTGTAACAAGTCTTTAGATCACGCAGACAGAAAGACTTGAGTGATGCCAAACACTCTTTGGGCTCTGGGTGTTTTGGGCTTTGTCCTCACAAGGATTTCTCTCTCAAACTCTTCGGAGGTGGGTTGCTCTCAACGACAAAAGTCGTGCACTAACTCTAAGCAGCCACCAATTTATGGTGTAGGGGGTGGGCTATTTATAGCCACTAGGCAACCCGACCCGATTTGTCCGAAATGACCCTGGGTCACTAAGGAACTGACACGTGTCACAACGGTCAGATTTCAAACACACACGACAGCTTGACTTGGGCTACAAGTAAAGCTGACTTATTCCGACTCTGGATAAGATTTGCTCTTATTGTCTTCGCTCGAAGACATAGGATTTTGGTTGAGCATCACTTCAGTCACTCTGACTTTGTTCACTTGGACCCCACTTAACAATGCGGTGGTTCCTGTGACTCAACAAAGAAGAAAAGAAACAACGAAACTACTAAGTCTTCGCGCTCCATAGTCTTCACTCAATGTCTTCTTCTGTCATAGTCTTCAATGTGAATATCTTCACGTACCACCATTATCTTCAATGTCTTCATACATTTTTAGGGGTCATCTCCGGTAGGTAAACTGAATCAAGGAGGGACTACTACCTGTGTTATCCTGCAATTCTCACAAACACATTAGTCCCTCAACCACGTTTGTCGTCAATACTCCAAAACCAAACTAGGGGTGGCACTAGATGCACTTACAATCTCCCCCTTTTTGGTGATTGATGACAAACTGGTTGAAGTTTTCAACGGGGATATAAATATGTGAAATTGTAAAGGATGAGGTATTGTCTTCATAAGTAGCAAAAGGCTCCCCCTGAAGATGTGCATATAAGTAATTTGCTTTTGGAATGCAAATGCACATGGCAGGTTCTACTTGTGGAGATCCTCTTCAACTTATGAAGACAATTCATCATGCATGATTCGATGTAACAAAGATAATGACATGCATAATGAAAAATGGACGTCTGCAAAATGATTTAAGTGCGGAAGTTATCATCGCATCACAAAATAGCAAATAAGTAGCAGACGACCATCGAGTTTAAGTATTACAACTCAGAGAACCAAATGTATCAAGAGAAAGAGTTGTAAACACTGGGCAAAATATAAAGCAACCGCCCATATGATCCCGCTTGAAGACTATCAACTCATAGCTTCTCCCCCTTTTGTCAGTAAGGATCAAAAAGGGTTGAAGACATTGAGCCTCTACTCGTTCCCAGAAGGAGTAGGAGAAGATGCAGGGTTGGTGTCGAGGTTTGGCGGTGCAGACGAACTTGGAGCAGTGTCGAGGTTTGGAGGTGGCAAAGTAGCATCATCTTGATCATCGATCACACGAGCATTCACGGTTGTAGTAGAAGAGGAGTATTCTGAGTCTTCAAGAGATGGAGTATGTCGCAGAACATCATTTCTGGGCGGAGTGGAATCAAACTTGAATCGTTCTGAGAAGCCATCATCCTGAAGATCTTCCTCAGCACATATGAGCGTCAGCCCTTTCCATGTGCGTCGACAGGTTTCATGCGTGACAAATGCATTCTTGGTTGCAAGGTTGCGAATGCGATTGATGTCAGTCATGATGCTCTGCATCTGGCGCTTGAGCCAATCATGATGCCTATCCTGTTTCTGATGCAAGCCAACGAGAAGCTCTCGGTCATTGAGAACACAAGATCGCTTTCGAGGCCATTGAGCAATTGTGCTGTTAGTGGCTTCGGTTTGGGCACAGTGAGGTGCACGTATAGTACCAGCCAACGGATAGACTCGAGTGGCAGCCAGCACACCTTCAATGGGTTGAGTGCAGCTCTGATGATCAACGTTATGAAGATAAAGTGGCTCCTTGTCAGGCTCTAGATAGATGGCTTCAACAGACATATCGACATCTGGCAAGAAGACAATGTGGTTGCGTGCAGATGGCTGATAGTTGAAAGCAATGTGAAGCTTGATCAGACGCATGATCCATGGAGCATAGAACTTCAAGCCAAAAATGCCAGATCCTGATGCAGCAAGTTGGCGGATGAAGAAATCTTGTGCATTGAAGCATTTGCCATGAAGAATATGGAAGATCAATGTCTTCATTGCACCTTCTAGCTTAGCCTTTGGAGAATGTCCTTTGAGGGGCTAGAGAGTTTGCCTAATGATGTGATAGATTGTGCGTGGCAGATACTCAAGGTCTTCAACAAAGAACTCCTTAGGATATTCTGCATCTGGAGGCAATGACTTCATCATACTTAGCATCTGGCTCATGTCGGGTTCTGGCTTGTGAAAGATGCTTTCCACAGCTGTAGTGTGAAGCTGACAACCAGGTTCATAGAGATCACCTGGAGTGGGCAGGCCAGTAAGCTCAATGACATCAAATGCTTTGGCTTCATGATGAACATTTCCTGTCATCCACTCAAGGACCCAAGTCTTAGGATCCCTATTGTAGCCTCTGATATGAAGAGTGGCGTAGAATTGAAGCAGCAACTCTTCATTCCAGTGCTCCTTATCGGTGATGAAATGCAGTAAGCCAGCCTCTCTGAAGCAATCGAGAGCTTCTTCTAAGCAGGGCAGGCCAGCTATGGCTTCAGTATCAAGGCGCATATGCGGAAATATGCGGCCTTGGTTGTACAGAATGCATGAATAAGAGCTGCGCTGCTGATAACTCCAGAACCGATCAGATGAAATCTTGGGCCTGGTGTAGGGGTTCTTTTCGCTATCGAAGAAGGTGTTGTGTGCAATGAAGCCGTTGACATTGAAAGATCCTGGTGAAGTGGCAGTACCTGGAAATCTGGGCAGTCTTGGCTTTGGCTTCTGAAATCTGAGGCCTGTGCTCGACATGGTAATCAAATTGAGGACCGGCAGCAGGTGTAGGAATCAGAATAGGCCATCTGACAGTGACAAGCTGGCCATAGTTGTATGCTTGCTCGATAGTATGTGGCCTTGGAGGCGGAACAAGAGCAGTGGCATTGACTTCAGACTGCAGATTTGTGTCAGGTGCGGCATTGACATCATCTGCTTCATGGGCTTCATTGGCTTCATCGGCCACTGGTGCATTGGCCACCGTAGGCTCCACATTGGCTTCATTGGCTTCAGGAATGTCATTTGTGGCAGCCTCAGGATTCTCACCCTCCACTTGAGTAGCTGGAGGTTCTGGCATAGACTGGTTCTCTTCATGAACTTCTTCTTGAGTTGCAGGGGGAGTAGCGACATACTCTTCTTCTTGTGTTGCTCCGGCTGATGCAGCCGGAGGGTCTTCAGCAGCATTGGCTTCAGACACAGGGACCGTCACAGAAGGACTGTCTTCAGAGAACACTTGACGTGCCACTGAACTTGACAAGTTGGAGCCCTCTTCTGTGATGGTGGTCATGGAGACGGATGGCCTCAGGCCTTTGCGAAGCCGTTGGAATACGGGCGACGCCTTTGGTGATGGTGATGTCTCCATGTAGTTGTCATCATTGGACATGGGGCTGATGACAGGCACAGATGACGGTTGGGGTGTACTTGGTGAGTCTTGATGTGGGGTAGCTTGCTGGGGGCGATCAGCCCACGATGCATCTTTGAGATTGGCGTCAGAGGACGACCAATACTGATAAGCTCACTGTTCGTTTGAACAGGAGATGATACCATTGGGCGCTCGATCTGAGGAAGAACTACATCATCTTGACCAATATCTTCAGTCACGATGGGGTCGACGACTGGGACTTCTTGAGCTTCAGGAGCCTCTGTGGAAGCAGGCTCATGAACAATCATTCGACGCTCTTGTTTCGCAGACGAAGGGGGAACAAAGGCAAGGGGTTCAACAACAAGGGGCTCTGTAGGAGCAGCCCGATCTCTCTTCTTGGTTTTTCTCTTCTTAGGGGGTGGTGCTTCATCAGTGGTGCGCTTGGTTTTCCGCTTCCTGGCTTCGGCTTCAGCTGCCTTGGTTTTCTTCTGTTCAGAAGCCACTGAAGGAGCCTTGGGCTTCGAGCCACGCATGCTGGCAGGGAAGACAATGTGTGGTTCTTCCTACCGTGGTGCTTCAGTGTTGGCTTCAGATGACTTCTTTTTCTTGGCAGCCATTGAGGGGTCAATGCTAGGGCGGCCAAGTGCCTTGCGCTTTTCAGCTTCATTGTAGGCTTGAACGCATTTGTCTGTGAGTGCTTTCATGCACTCTCTTGAGCCTTTGGCTTCCTCGTGTTTCTTCCGAAACGACTCCTTGAGGTCATTAAGCATCACCTTGAACTTTTGCACATCAGCCACATTTAGCTTGGCTACATGCTTCTTGAACTGTTCCTTCTTGAAGTCTATCTTTCGCTTCAGTTCAACTATGCGCTGAGCCAGAGCAAGCTCAGGAGCAATGGCGCCTTGGAAAGCAACGCTGACGCCAATGGGAAGCTGAAGGTCATTAAAGATGAGATCTTGATTATCAAACCACTCATCAATGAAGTTCTTCAGAATGTTTACATCAAAGAGGGGCAGATCGTTGAAGATCTCCGCCTCTTGCTTGCTCTTGATCAGCTGCTCCAGAGCATCTTCACCAAATTCTTCATCTGAAGACAAGTCAATGGTTTCAGATTCATTCCTCAGGATGGCTGCAGGCGTCAGTGCATGACTCAGTTGCTGAACTGGTGTCTTCTATGGCTTCTCACGCCTCATGGAGATGCGAGAGAGATCTTCAGAGTTATTACTGGGAGCAGAAGGGGCAGTTGCCAATGGCTTCGCTCTCGAAGCTTTTGGGGCAGCAGATGACTTTGAAGCTTTAGTCTTCTTTTGCTTCTGTGGCTTTGGGTTAGGAGCTGGAGCTTCGTCGGTGTCAGCATCATCATCAGAATGATCCACTTTGGCGCCTTGAACAGTAATGTGAGTGATGAGGCCAGCAAGGTTGTAGAAGGGGCCAATCCTGTTTTCATTGGCTTCACGGGTGCCATTGTCCCGAGGTGAGGAAGGACCAGGGTTGAAGTCAAGCCCTAGATCCTTCTTGTTCTTTGCAGCTGAGTCTTTGGCGAACTGGTAGTTGCGCTTGAACAGACTATCTTCACGACACCAGAGTAGTGAAGAAGGGTCAGCATTCTCATGCTGTGGTCCGTGCACCATGCAAGGATAGAAGCCCAATAGCTTCAGCCTGAGTCCTGGGTGGAAGATTTTTGTACAAAATATCACACCAGGGTGCCTTGATGGCATTCTTCTCTGCATATTCTTTAGTGATGAAGCGATATCTAAACCATTCTTCTGCCCAATATCTGCGAATCCATTGGATTCGATTCTTGCGTTCGGTATAGGTTTCTTCTGGGTCCGTTTTGTACATCTCGTGCAAATCTGGAGGTAAGTCCTTGGAAGTGTTACCACGAAGCTGTCTGCCTCCCTTTCTTGCTGACTTTTCAGTTGCCATGAAGTGTAAACTGAAAGGCTTCAGTACGTGCAATGGCTTCAAACGGCTGGACTGACAGGAACTCGCTTCAGGTGAGTTGATGTGACTCTGCAAGAATTCTGCAAACGAATGCAGACTATGAGAACCAAGGGATTCTCCCACGGACATGTACCTGTGACAGCATTAAAGGTGCGAGGGAAGGGGAAGAGGTCATATGCATTCTCAGAAGATTTTGAAGATAAATCAGTTTGAAGACATTGACCTCATAACGCGAAGACATTCACTTATATGATGAGAGTTGTTTCCAGAGTTGTACAAATCCAAGAATAAGTACAAGTGAGGAATCTAACTTGTGAAGAAGCATAAGTGAATATACTAGGCAGAATATGAGATGCAGAAAGAGATAGATTCATGTTCAAAGATCTAGAAACCACTTTTGGTAGGAAGGGATGAATCTATCAGATCAAAAAGACGGTAAAAAGTAAACTTTTATTACCACACGAAGAACTGCTAGACGGAGCGAAGATGGATGCCGAGCAGTTCGATCTCCCGTGCCCTAACTTGGCGACGGAAGACACCTATGGTGACGGCGGAGAAGACGAGGTCCGCGGCCGGCGTGAGGACGAACTCGAGGAGGTTGCGGCAGCTAAGCGCTTCATCGTCGGCGTCGTCGATAGCTAGCGTAGGCGCTAGGGTTTGCGAGAGATGGCGAAGGAGGAGCAAGGATTTTTGACCGACACGAGACATGTATTTATAAGGACAGAGACATCACAGTGCAATTATGCAGGTGCCCCTGGCGGTTCACATCTGATGGACACATGGCGAACATGCAACTCATTGAGAGTTGTTCCACGTTCCCACGCATGCCTGGATTGTCGGGGTGGTCGTTCCGAATTCTCCGGGTTTCAGGCAGAAGGATATGTCTTTAAAACTATATATAAATGTTTGTCTCTGTATCTTCTGCTGACAAGGACGCAGAGAAGACATTCGATAGTTTCAACAGAATGCATATGATTTGGATGGATAGAGCTTGAGGTAGAAAGCATAGAGAGATTAGGGTCCGATCACATTCACTTAGTTCAAAAAATTCAAACAAGAAGACATGGCCATAAGTGAATGTTGTAGAGGACAGAATACAGTATATTATATATAACAGAGTAAAGCCAAATTAGTAATCACGAAATAAAATTAATGTTGAAGTTAAATCAATTGTGAAGACTTTGCAAATATGGCTAAGGATGGCAATGGGTCGGGTTTGGACCGGGTTGAACTATATCTAATCCATATCCATATCCATGAAGATAGTCTTTTCCCAACCATGAAAATATCCATGGGTGAAAAATTGTGTCCATGTCCAAACTCGTCGGATATCCATACCCACTGGATGTCCATTGGGTCCTCTCAAGACATATAAATAAGACATAATACAATGTTAACATAAGCTCTTCCAATCTTCACCTCGTGGCAGGCTAGGCCTCACTTACGGCAAACATCAACTTATGGTAAATCAACGCCCACTAAGAACCAAATATCATTTAGGATTTTTTTCTAATAGATGAGAATGATGAGTCATTAAATAAGGAGATCAAAATAAGAGAAGGGGTGTTGGAGTATGTTATGGATGGGATTGAATGTCAACTATTAAAAGTTACGACGGGGATTGTGCAATTTCTTTTGCATGTTTTAGATAACAAAGTGTAAAATTGCAGTGGGACATGTGACTGTGGGGTAGGGATAGCAAATTTTTGCCCAATAAGTCATACTATCGGGTCGGGTTTGGATATATCCACGGGTACAAGATTATATCCATGTCCTACCCCCGAGCAATCGGGTCGGGTTTGGGCGCCGCCCATGGACACAAAAGCATATCCAAACCCTATCCATTTGGGTCGGATATCCATGGGTATCCATGTCCATGGATAAAATTGCCATCCTTAAATATGGCGCCATGAGGAAACACTTCATAAGAGTTTGGTGGTGGCGTTACCCACCGTATAGGAAGTATTAGACCCAGACACGACGCACAATTATCATGGCGCTCTGAAGTCAATTTCCATATTAATGTATTCACACTTAGAGTGTATGTCTTCATTGATTGAAGATATACATTACTTCGTGTGTTGCGCATCTAATTCATCAAACTGCATAAGTGTTAGGATGTGTGCCTAATCACAGGACATTCGAGGATTCCAAGATATTTAGCTCACACCGCAACTTGCAAAACCTTTTCTCATCCAAGGGCTTAGTGAAGATATCAGCCAACTGCTCTTCTGTCTTGACGTGAATGATATCAATATCTTCTTTCATAACATGATCTCTGAGGAAGTGATGACGAATTTCAATGTGCTTTGTCTTCGACTGCTGAACTGGGTTATTGGCAATCTTGATAGTGCTTTCATTATCGCAGTAGAGTGGAACATGCTTCAGATGGATGCCATAGTCCTTAAGAGTTTGCTTCATCCACAGAAGCTGAGCGCAGCAAGATCCAGCAGCAATGTATTCAGATTCAGCAGTTGAGAGTGATACACAGTTCTGCTTCTTTGAAGACCAACAGACAAGAGATCGACCCAGAAAGTGACATGTGCCTGATGTAGACTTGCGATCCACCTTGTCACCAGCATAATCAGCATCCGAAAATCCAACCAGATCAAACTCTGAGCCCTTTGGATACCATAATCCTAGTGTTGGGGTGTAAGCCAAATATCGAAGAATTCGCTTCACAGATAAGTGATGCGACTCCTTTGGTGCCGCTTGAAATCGGGCACACATGCAAACACTAAGCATGATATCTGTCCTAGATGCACATAAGTAAAGTAAAGAGCCAATCATGGAGCGGTATACCTTTTGATCGAAATCTTTACCATTGGCGTCGGGGCATAGATGACTTTTGGTTGGCATTGGCATCGTGTATCCTTTGCAGTCTTGCATTCCAAACTTCTTTAGGCAATCTTTGAGATATTTTTCTTGTGATATGAAGATGCCGTTGCGTTGCTGACGGATTTGAAGACCGAGAAAGAACTTCAGCTCTCCCATCATGGACATTTGATATTGTTCTTGCATCATGTGACCAAATTCATCACTGTATTTCTTGTTGGTGCAACCAAAGATAATGTCATCCACATAGATTTGGCACACAAATAGTTCACCATCATATGTCTTCGTGAAGAGAGTGGGATCTAGAGAACCAGGTTTGAAGCCTTTGCTCTTCAGGAAGTCTTTGAGTGTGTCATACCAAGCACGAGGGGCTTGTTTGAGGCCATACAGTGCCTTGTTGAGCTTGTATACCATATCAGGATGTTTTGGGTCTTCAAAGCCAGGCGGTTGTGCAACATACACTTCTTCTTCAATCTTTCCATTGAGAAAGGCGCTCTTCACATCCATTTGATATAGAATAATGTTATGATGATTTGCATAAGCTAGCAGTATGCGAATGGCTTCAAGCCTAGCCACTGGAGCAAATGTTTCATCAAAGTCAATTCCTTCAACTTGTGTGTATCCTTGAGCAACGAGCCGTGCTTTGTTTCTGACTACTTGACCATGCTCTTCTTGTTTGTGCGATATATCCATTTTGTGCCTATTATGTTGTGCTTGCGAGGATCAGGATGCTTAACTAATTCCCACACATTGTTCAGCTCAAACTGTTAAAGCTCGTCCTGCATAGCTTGAATCCATTCAGGTTCCATGAAGGCTTTAGCAACTTTCTTGGGTTCAGAGATTGAGACAAATGCAAAGTGCCCACAGAAATTTGCTAGCTATGTTGCTCTGGAACGAGTGAGTGGACCAGGTGCATTGATGCTATCGATTATCTTCTCAATCTGTACTTCATTTGCAACACGAGGATGAACTGGACGAAGATTTTGCTCCTGCTGATCATTGTCATCATTTGGAGGATTGTCTTCAGGCTGAGCAATGTCTTCAGGTTGATCAGGTGCAGAAATAATAAGTTCCTCTTCGGGCTGGGCCTCTGATGGTATGATCTCTCCTGTTCCCATTAGCTTGATTGATTCACTGGCAGGTACTCCATCTAGCACATTTGGCAGGTGCTCTCTTTGTGAGACGTTAGTTTCATCGAACCGCACATCCACAGTTTCAACCACTTTATGGTGAAAGAGGTTGAAGACTCTGTAGGAGTGCGAGTCCTTTCCATAACCAAGCATAAAACCCCCATTTGCTTTCGGTGCAAATTTTGAAGTGTGATGTGGATCCTTGATCCAGCACCTAGCATCAAATACTCTGAAGTAGCTTACGTTTCGCTTCTTACTAGTTAGAAGCTCATAGGATGTTTTCTTCAGAAGCTTGTGAAGATAAACACGGTTGATGACATGGCATGCAGTATCAATGGCTTCATGCCAAAATTTTCTTGGAGTCTTGTATTCGTCAAGCATCGTCTGAGCCATCTCAATAAGGGTTCTATTCTTGCGCTCCATGATGCCATTCTGCTGAGGTGTGTAAGGAGAAGAAAACTCATGAGTGATGCCTAAGGTGTCAAGATAGAGGTCGAGGCCTGTGTTCTTGAATTCTGTGTCGTTGTCACTCCTAATGTGCTTGATCTTGACGCCATAGTTGTTCATGGCGTGGTTGGCAAAGCGTCTGAAGACATCCTACACTTCAGTCTTGAAGAGAATTATGTGCACCCAGGTGTATCTTGAATAATCATCAACAATAACAAAACCATAGAGACAAGCAGTTGCAGTGAGAGTAGAGTAGTGAGTGGGACCAAACAAGTCCATGTGGAGCAACTCAAAAGGTCGATATGTAGTCATGATTGTCTTCGAGGGATTCTTGGCCCTTGTCATCTTCCTAGCTTCACAAGCACCACATAGATGATCTTCTTGAACTTGACGTCTTCGATGCCTATGACGTGCTTCTTCTTGGGGAGAGTGTGTAGGTTCCTCATGCCAGCATGCCCTAGCCTCCGATGCCAGAGCCAGCACTCTGAAGACTTGGCTAGAAGACATACGGCCATCTGTGGTCCTGCTGAGAAGTCTACCATGTACAGATCATCTTTCATGTACCCTTTGAAGACTAGAGACTTGTCAGATTCCATTAGTACAAGGCAACGATATTTTCCAAATAGCACAATCATGTTTAAGTCACAAAGCATTGAGACAGACATTAAGTTGAAACCAAGGGATTCAACAAGCATCACTTTTTCCATGTGCTGATCCCTTGAGATTGCAACTCTACCTAGGCCCAATACCTTGCTTTTACTAGTGTCAGCGAATGTGATGTGACTTTTATCACATGGACGTAAGGTTGAGTCCATGAGAAGACTTCGATCACCAGTCATGTGGTTAGTGCATCCGCTGTCCATAATCCATTCTGAAGCACAAGGTGTCGTACCCTACAGTGCAGTTAGGAGGATAGGCTTCACAAAGAGTATTGTGAAGCATAAACATTTGACGCACAAGAGGATTATCAAAGCTTAGATCAAGGTTAGGACTAATAGTATGACTGGCAAGCGATTCAGATACGAAATACATAGTAAGACCATTTGGGCATTTTATCTTGCGTCCCATAATGTGTTTTAGGTCCCCAGCAATAGCATCGGACGCCTTTGATTTCCGGCTGGAGACCTTTCCCTGCAAAAGAAAGTTAATTCTTCTTAACCACCCACATCTTCAGGGGTGTCTTAGAAGCAATGAGTCTAAGTGCAGCATCTGAGAATTTCGGCTTTGGAGCCCTAGCAAATAGCCTTGCAGGAGAAGAACGATACTCATATGAATAAGCAGAAAAGTTCTTAGTTCTATGAACATAGCGGTTTGAAGACACACGCTCATATTCATAAGTCTGAGTATGGTTTCCCTGCAAAACATTGGCGTTAGGGTGACTCAGGTGAGTCATGTATCTGTATGAAGCCTTTGGGCCATATGAAGCCATAGGTCTGGGTTTGTCTTCTTCATTGGTGGTGTCATGATGACATTCACAGGAAGATTCTCAATACACTATTTAGGTACCCAGATCTTCTTCATAGGTGGTCCATTCCTGCAGATAGTACCAATATACCTGGCAAACACTTCACCATTCTGATTCTTAAACAATTTATAGTTTGCATCAAAGGATTCATCAATAACAATTGGATTAGCACAAGTAAATCCAGATAAGGTGGATGGATCCATTGAAGGTTCCTTTGCAGCAACCCATGTGGTTTTGGGGTACTGCTCAGGCTTCCAGTAAGAACCATCAACATTCATTTTCCTCTCGAACCCAACACCCTCTTTCCTAGGGTTTCGATTCAAGATCTGCTTTTTGAGGACATCACATAGTGTCTGATGCCCCTTGAGGCTTTTGTACATTCCTGTTTCAAGCACTGTTTTCAATCTGGCATTTTCATCAGCAATAGCAGTGGCATCCTCCACAGAGGGGTTAGTTACCACATCGATGGTTGAAGATATTGAAGCAGTAGCAGCAGTAGAACACTCAGCAACAGAATTAGCGTTATCACGCTCAAGACATTTTAGACATGGTGGTTCAAATCCTTCCTGAGCGGGACTGATTTGTTGAGCGCGAAGTGACTCGTTTTCCTTTTGAAGATCTTCATGAGCCGCTCTCAACTTCTCAAGTTCTTGCTTCCTCTGAAGATATAATCATAGGAAAGCTTTTCATGGGTTGTTGAGAGTGACTCATGATGACCTTGAAGCTCTTGGTACTTAACATGAAGATTTTTTATATCTTCAATTAAGGACTGAGATCGGGTCATTTCAGTGTCCAACAGATCATCGCTTTTGTCTAACAGTTTTTGAATATGTTCCATAGCTTTCTGTTGTTCAGTTGCAATTTTAGCAAGTGTTTTGTAGCTGGGTTTGGATTCACAATCAGAGTCATCTTCACTTGATGTTTGAAAGTAAGCATCGCGTGAGTTTACCTTGGCACCACGTGCCATGAAGCAGTAAGTGGGAGCGGAGTCATCCTTTTCAGTGGCATCAACGTTGGTGATGGATACATTGTCTTCAGTGTTGAAGATGGACTTGGCAACGTAGGCTAAAGCTAAAGCCAGACTTGTAACGCCAGGGTCAGACTCGTCCTCAGACTCCACCACTTCTGCCTCCTCAGAAGCAGACTCCTCCTCTGAATCCATTTCCTTGCCAACAAAAGCACGAGCCTTGCCAGACGAACTTTTCTTGTGTGATGAAGACTTGGAAGTTGACTTGGAAGAAGATTTTGAGTATTTCTTCTTCTTCTTGTCATCAGAATCATATTCCTTGCTCTTCTTCTTTTTCTTCTCATTGTCCCACTGTGGACACTCAGAGATGTAGTGACCAGGTTTCTTGCACTTGTGACAGGTTCTCTTCTTGTGGTCATGGGAAGAAGCTTCATCATTTCTTGAGCTGGATCGTGAAGACTTTCTGAAGCCTTTCTTCTTAGTGAACTTCTGAAACTTCTTCACAAGCATAGCGAGCTCCTTTCCAAGGTCTTCAGCTTCACCAGAACTGCAGTCAGATTCTTCTTCAGATGAGGAAACAACCTTTGCCTTCAAAGCGCGAGTTCAGCCATAGTTGGGACCATAGATATCTCTTTTCTCAGATAGCTGGAACTCATGTGTGTTAAGCCTCTCAAGTATGTCAGATGGATCGAGTGTCTTGAAGTCAGGGCATTCTTGAATCATAAGAGCTAGAGTGTCAAATGAGCTGTCAAGAGATCTCATAAGCGTCTTGACTATTTCATGCTTTGTAATCTCAGTGGCGCCGAGATCCTGAAGCTCGTTTGTGATGTTAGTGAGACGATCAAACGTGAGCTGGACATTTTCATTGTCATTTCTCTTGAAGCGGTTGAAGAGGTTGCGTAGGACACTGATTCTTTGATCTCTCTGAGTTGAAACGCCTTCATTGACCTTGGGGAGCCAGTCCCAGACTAGCTTCGATGTTTCCAAAGCACTCACACGGCCATACTACCCTTTGGTCAGATGACCATAGATGATGTTCTTCGTAGTAGAATCGAGTTGAATGAACTTCTTGACATCAGTAGGGGTGACACCTTCACCAGTCTTGGGAATGCCGTTCTTGACGACATACCACAGATCGACATCAATGGCTTCAAGATGCATACGCATCTTATTCTTCCAGTAGGGATATTCAGTGCCATCGAAGACAGGGCACGCAGCCGAGACTTTGATTATCCCTGCAGTCGACATAGCTAAAACTCCAAGTGGTTAAACCGAATCACACAGAACAAGGGAGTACCTTGCTCTGATACCAATTGAAAGTGCTAGTTATCGACTAGAGGGGGGGTGAATAGGCAATTTTTATGAAAGTCTTCAAAACATGAAAGTTTCGAAGACGAACACGAAAACTGGACCTATAAACATGCAGCGGAAGATGGACTACACTAGACAAGCCATAGTCAAACAAGTATGAAGCTAAAGCATGATGACTGATAGCAGCTAGGTAGTAGGATCAGGATGGAAGATAGTATGAAGCCAATTAGAACAAGTAGTCACACAGTGAAGTCAAACATGCAGAGCAATCAGGCAATGACTTCACAAAGACAAACTGTAAGTAAGGAGAGTAAGAGATAGAACTAGTGTGTTGTGAAGACAAGGATTTGTTCGACCAGTTCCAGTTGCTGTGACAACTGTACGTCTGGTTAGGGAGGCTGAGATTGAACTCAGAAGACCATGTCTTCACCTTATTCCCCTTGAGCTAAGGACACACAGTCCCCGCCCAATCACTCTGATAAGTCTTCAAGGTAGACTTCCAAACCTTCACAGACTTCATTCACCGGCGATCCACAATTACTCTTGGATGCTCAGAACACGATGGCTAACTGGCTGGAGGATTCACAGTCCTCAAGTGTAACAAGTCTTTAGATCACGCAGACAGAAAGACTTGAGTGATGCCAAACACTCTTTGGGCTCTGGGTGTTTTGGGCTTTGTCCTCATAAGGATTTCTCTCTCAAACTCTTCGGAGGTGGGTTGCTCTCAACGACAAAAGCCGTGCACTAACTCTAAGCAGCCACCAATTTATGGTGTAGGGGGTGGGCTATTTATAGCCACTAGGCAACCCGACCTGATTTGTCCGAAATGACCCTGGGTCACTAAGGAACTGACACGTGTCACAACGGTCAGATTTCAAACACACGCGACAGCTTGACTTGGGCTACAAGTAAAGCTGACTTATTCCGACTCTGGATAAGATTTGCTCTTATTGTCTTCGCTCGAAGACATAGGATTTTGGTTGAGCATCACTTCAGTCACTCTGACTTTGTTCACTTGGACCCCACGTAACAATGCGGTGGTTCCTATGACTCAACAAAGAAGAAAAGAAACAACGAAACTACTAAGTCTTCGCGCTCCATAGTCTTCACTCAATGTCTTCTTCTGTCATAGTCTTCAATGTGAATATCTTCACGTACCACCATTATCTTCAATGTCTTCATACATTTTTAGGGGTCATCTCCGGTAGCTAAACCGAATCAAGGAGGGACTACTACCTGTGTTATCCTGCAATTCTCACAAACACATTAGTCCCTCAACCACGTTTGTCATCAATACTCCAAAACCAAACTAGGGGTGGCACTAGATGCACTTACAATCTCCCCCTTTTGGTGATTGATGACAAGCTGGTTGAAGTTTTCAACGGGGATATAAATATGTGAAATTGTAAAGGATGAGGTATTGTCTTCATAAGTAGCAAAAGGCTCCCCCTGAAGATGTGCATATAAGTAATTTGCTTTTGGAATGCAAATGCACATGGCAGGTTCTACTTGTGGAGATCCTCTTCAACTTATGAAGACAATTCATCATGCATGATTCGATGTAACGAAGATAATGACATGCATAATGAAAAATGGACGTTTGCAAAATGATTTAAGTGCGGAAGTTATCATCGCATCACAAAATAGCAAATAAGTAGCAGACGACCATCGAGTTTAAGTGTTACAACTCAGAGAACCAAATGTATCAAGAGCAAGAGTTGTAAACACTGGGCAAAATATAAAGCAACCGCCCATATGATCCCGCTTGAAGACTATCAACTCATAGCTTCTCCCCCTTTTGTCAGTAAGGATCAAAAAGGGTTGAAGACATTGAGCCTCTACTCGTTCCCAGAAGGAGTAGGAGAAGATGCAGGGTTGGTGTCGAGGTTTGGCGGTGCAGACGAACTTGGAGCAGTGTCGAGGTTTGGAGGTGGCAAAGTAGCATCATCTTGATCATCGATCACACGAGCATTCACGGTTGTAGTAGAAGAGGAGTATTCTGAGTCTTCAAGAGATGGAGTGCGCCGCAGAACAGCATTTCTGGGCGGAGTGGAATCAAACTTGAATCATTCTGAGAAGCCATCATCCTGAAGATCTTCCTCAGCACATATGAGCGTCAGCCCTTTCCATGTGCGTCGACAGGTTTCATGCGTGACAAATGCATTCTTGGTTGCAAGGTTGCGAATGCGATTGACGTTAGTCATGATGCTCTGCATCTGGCGCTTGAGCCAATCATGATGCCTATCCTGTTTCTGATGCAAGCCAACGAGAAGCTCTCGGTCATTGAGAACACGAGATCGCTTTCGAGGCCGTTGAGCAATTGTGCTGTTAGTGGCTTCGGTTTGGGCACGGTGAGGTGCACGTATAGTACCAGCCAACGGATAGACTCGAGTGGCAGCCAGCACACCTTCAATGGGTTGAGTGAAGCTCTGATGATCAACGTTATGAAGATAAAGTGGCTCCTTGTCAGGCTCTAGATAGATGGCTTCAACAGACATATCGACATCTGGCAAGAAGACAATGTGGTTGCGTGCAGATGGCTGATAGTTGAAAGCAATGTGAAGCTTGATCAGACGCATGATCCATGGAGCATAGAACTTCAAGCCAAAAATGCCAGATCCTGATGCAGCAAGTTGGCGGATGAAGAAATCTTGTGCATTGAAGCATTTGCCATGAAGAATATGGAAGATCAATGTCTTCATTGCACCTTCTAGCTTAGCCTTTGGAGAATGTCCTTTGAGGGGCCAGAGAGTTTGCCTAATGATGTGATAGATTGTGCGTGGCATATACTCAAGGTCTTCAACAAAGAACTCCTTAGGATATTCTGCATCTGGAGGCAATGACTTCATCATACTTAGCATCTGGCTCATGTCGGGTTCTGGCTTGTGAAAGATGCTTTCCACAGCTGCAGTGTGAAGCTGACAACCAGGTTCATAGAGATCACCTGGAGTGGGCAGACTAGTAAGCTCAATGACATCAAATGCTTTGGCTTCATGATGGACATTTCCTATCATCCACTCAAGGACCCGAGTCTTAGGATCCCTGTTGTAGCCTCTGATATGAAGAGTGGCGTAGAATTGAAGCAGCAACTCTTCATTCCAGTGCTCCTTATCAGTGACGAAATGCAGTAAGCCAGCCTCTCTGAAGCAATCGAGAGCTTCTTCTAAGCAGGGCGGGCCAGCTATGGCTTCAGTATCAAGGCGCATATGCGGAAATATGCGGCCTTGGTTGTACAGAATGCATGAATAAGAGATGCGATGCTGATAACTCCAGAACCGATCAGATGAAATCTTGGGCCTGGTGTAGGGGTTCTTTTCGCTATCGAAGAAGGTGTTGTGTGCAATGAAGCCGTTGACATTGAAAGATCCTGGTGAAGTGGCAGTACCTGGAAATCTGGGCAGTCTTGGCTTTGGCTTCTGAAATCTGAGGCCTGTGCTCGACATGGTAATCAAATTGAGGACCGGCAGCAGGTGCAGGAATCAGAATAGGCCATCTGACAGTGACAAGCTACCAATAGTTGTATGCTTGCTCGATAGTATGTGGCCTTGGAGGCGGAACAGGAGCAGTGGCATTGACTTCTGACTGCAGATTTGTGTCAGGTGCGGCATTGACATCATCTGCTTCATGGGCTTCATTGGCTTCATCGGCCACTGGTGCATTGGCCACCATAGGCTCCACATTGGCTTCATTGGCTTCAGGAATGTCATTTGTGGCAGCCTCAGGATTCTCACCCTCCACTTGAGTAGCTGGAGGTTCTGGCATAGACTGGTTCTCTTCATGAACTTCTTCTTGAGTTGCAGGGGGAGTAGCGACATACTCTTCTTCTTGTGTTGCTCCGGCTGATGCAGCCGGAGGGCCTTCAGCAGCATTGGCTTCAGACACAGGGACCGTCACAGAAGGACTGTCTTCAGAGAACACTTGACGTGCCACTGAACTTGACAAGTTGGAGCCCTCTTCTGTGATGGTGGTCATGGAGATGGATGGCCTCAGGCCTTTGCGAAGCCGTTGGAATACGGGCGACGCCTTTGGTGATGGTGATGTCTCCATGTAGTTGTCATCATTGGACATGGGGCTGATAACAGGCACAGATGACGGTTGGGGTGTACTTGGTGAGTCTTGATGTGGGGTAGCTTGCTGGGGGCGATCAGCCCACGATGCATCTTTGAGATTGGCGTCAGAGGACGACCAATACTGATAAGCTCACTGTTCGTTTGAACAGGAGATGATACCATTGGGCGCTCGATCTGAGGAAGAACTACATCATCTTGACCAATATCTTCAGTCATGATGGGGTCGACGACTGGGACTTCTTGAGCTTCAGGATCCTCTGTGGAAGCAAGCTCATGAACAATCATTCGGCGCTCTTGTTTCGCAGATGGAGGGGGAACAAAGGCAAGGGGTTCAACAACAAGGGGCTCTGTAGGAGCAGCCTGATCTCTCTTCTTAGGGGGTGGTGCTTCATCAGTGGTGCGCTTGGTTTTCTTCTTCCTGGCTTCGGCTTCAGCTGCCTTGGTTTTCTTCTGTTTAGAAGCCATTGAAGGAGCCTTGGGCTTCGAGCCACGCATGCTGGTAGGGAAGACAATGTGTGGTTCTTCCTACCGTGGTGCTTCAGTGTTGGCTTCAGATGACTTCTTTTTCTTGGCAACCATTGAGGGGTCAATGCCAGGGCGGCCAAGTGCCTTGCACTTTTCAGCTTCATGGTAGGCTTGAATGCATTTGTCTGCGAGTGCTTTCATGCGCTCTCTTGAGCCTTTGGCTTCCTCGCGTTTCTTCCGAAACGACTCCTTGAGGTCATTAAGCATCACCTTGAACTTTTGCACATCAGCCACATTCAGCTTGGCTACATGCTTCTTGAACTGTTCCTTCTTGAAGTCTATCTTTCGCTTCAGTTCAACTATGCGCTGAGCCAGAGCAAGCTCAGGAGCAATGGCGCCTTGGAAAGCAACGCTGACGCCAATGGGAAGCTGAAGGTCATCAAAGCTGAGATCTTGATTATCAAACCACTCATCAATGAAGTTCTTCAGAATGTTTACATCAAAGAGGGACAGATCGTTGAAGATCTCCGCCTCTTGCTTGCTCTTGATCAGCTGCTCCAGAGCATCTTCACCAAATTCTTCATCTGAAGACAAGTCAATGGTTTCAGATTCATTCCTCAGGATGGCTGCAGGCGTCAGAGCATGACTCAGTTGCTGAACTGGTGTCTTCTATGGCTTCTCACGCCTCATGGAGATGCGAGAGAGATCTTCAGAGTTATTACTGGGAGCAGAAGGGGCAGTTGCCAATGGCTTCGCTCTCGAAGCTTTTGGGGCGGTAGATGACTTTGAAGCTTTAGTCTTCTTTTGCTTCTGTGGCTTTGGGTTAGGAGCTGGAGCTTCGTCGGTGTCAGCATCATCATCAGAATGATCCACTTTGCGCCTTGAACAGTAATGTGAGTGATGAGGCCAGCAAGGTTGTAGAAGGGGCCAATCCTGTTTTCATTGGCTTCACGGGTGCCATTGTCCCGAGGTGAGGAAGGACCAGGGTTGAAGTCAAGCCCTAGATCCTTATTTTTCTTTGCAGCTGAGTCTTTGGCGAACTGGTAGTTGCACTTGAACAGACTGTCTTCACGACACCAGAGTAGTGAAGAAGGGTCAGCATTCTCAGGCTGTGGTCCGTGCACCATGCAAGGATAGAAGCCCAATAGCTTCAGCCTGAGTCCTGGGTGGAAGATTTTTGTACAAAATATCACCCCAGGGTGCCTTGATGGCATTCTTCTCTGCATATTCTTTAGTGATGAAGCGATATATATAAACCATTCTTCTGCCCAATATCTGCGAATCCATTGGATTCGATTCTTGCGTTCAGTATAGGTTTCTTCTGGGTCAATTTTGTACATCTCATGCAAATCTGGAGGTAAGTCCTTGGAAGTGTTACCACGAAGCTGTCTGCCTCCCTTTCTTGCTGACTTTTCAGTTGCCATGAAGTGTAAACTGAAAGGCTTCAGTACGTGCAATGGCTTCAAACGGCTGGACTGATAGGAACTCGCTTCAGGTGAGTTGATGTGACTCTGCAAGAATTCTGCAAACGAATGCAGACTATGAGAACCAAGGGATTCTCCCACGGACATGTACCTGTGACAGCATTAAAGGTGCGAGGGAAGGGGAAGAGGTCATATGCATTCTCAGAAGATTTTGAAGATAAATCAGTTTGAAGACATTGACCTCATAACGCGAAGACATTCACTTATATGATGAGAGTTGGTTCCAGAGTTGCACAAATCCAAGAATAAGTACAAGTGAGGAATCTAACTTGTGAAGAAGCATAAGTGAATATACTAGGCAGAATATGAGATGCAAAAAGAGATAGATTCATGTTCAAAGATCTAGAAACCACTTTTGGTAGGAAGGGATGAATCTATCAGATCAAAAAGATGGTAAAAAGTAAACTTTTATTACCACACGAAGAACTGCTAGATGGAGCGAAGATGGATGCCGAGCAGTTCGATCTCCCGTGCCCTAACTTGGCGACGGAAGACACCTATGGTAACGGCAGAGAAGACGAGGTCCGCGGCCGGCGTGAGGACGAACTCGAGGAGGTCGCGGCAGCTAAGCGCTTCATCGTCGGCGTCGTCGATAGCTAGCGTAGGCGCTAGGGTTTGCGAGAGATGGCGAAGGAGGAAGAAGGATTTTTGACCGACACGAGACATGTATTTATAAGGACAGAGACATCACAGTGCAATTACGCAGGTGCCCCTGGCGGTTCACATCTGATGGACACGTGGCGAACATGCAACTCATTGAGAGTTGTTCCACGTTCCCACGCATGCCTGGATTGTCGGGGTGGTCATTCCGAATTCTCCGGGTTTTAGGCAGAAGGATATGTCTTTAAAACTATATATAAATGTTTGTCTCTGTATCTTCTGCTGACAAGGACACAGAGAAGACATTCGACAGTTTCAACAGAATGCATATGATTTGGATAGATAGAGCTTGAGGTAGAAAGCATCGAGAGATTAGGGTCCGATCACATTCACTTAGTTCAAAAAATTCAAACAAGAATACATGGCCATAAGTGAATGTTGTAGAGGACAGAATACAGTATATTATATATAACAGAGTAAAGCCAAATCAGTAATCATGAAATAAAATTAATGTTGAAGTTAAATCAATTGCGAAGACTTTGCAAATATGGCTAAGGATGGCAATGGGTCGGGTTTGGACCGGGTTGAACTATATCTAATCCATATCCATATCCATGAAGATAGTCTTTTCCCAACCATGAAAATATCCATGGGTGAAAAATTGTGTCCATGTCCAAACCCGTCGGATATCCATACCCATTGGATGTCCATTGGGTCCTCTTAAGACATATAAATAAGACATAATACAATGTTAACATAAGCTCTTCCAATCTTCACCTCGTGGCAGGCTAGGCCTCACTTACGGTAAACATCAACTTATGGTAAATCAACGCCCACTAACAACCAAATATCATTTAGGATTTTTTTCTAATAGATGAGAATGATGAGTCATTAAACAAGGAGATGAAAATAAGAGAAGGGGTGTTGGAGTATGTTATGGATGGGATTGAATGTCAACTATTAAAAGTTACGACGGGGATTGTGCAATTTCTTTTGCATGTTTTAGATAACAAAGTGTAAAATTGCAGTGGGACATGTGACTGTGGGGTAGGGATAGCAAATTTTTGCCCAATAAGTCATACTATCGGGTCGGGTTTGGATATATCCACGGGTACAAGATTATATCCATGTCCTACCCCCGAGCAATCAGGTCAGGTTTGGGCGCCGCCCATGGACACAAAAGCATATCCAAACCCTATCCATTTGGGTCGGATATCCATGGGTATCCATGTCCATGGATAAAATTGCCATCCTTAAATATGGCGCCATGAGGAAACACTTCATAAGAGTTTGGTGGTGGCGTTACCCACCGTATAGGAAGTATTAGACCCAGACACGGCGCACAATTATCATGGCGCTCTGAAGTCAATTTCCATATTAATGTATTCACACTTAGAGTGTATGTCTTCATTGATTGAAGATATACATTACTTCGTGTGTTGCGCATCTAAGTCATCAAACTGCATAAGTGTTAGGATGTGTGCCTAATCATAGGACATTCGAGGATTCCAAGATATTTAGCTCCCGCGGCAACTTGCAAAACCTTTTCTCATCCAAGGGCTTAGTGAAGATATCAGCCAACTGCTCTTCTGTCTTGACGTGAATGATATCAATATCTTCTTTCATAACATGATCTCTGAGGAAGTGATGACGAACTTCAATGTGCTTTGTCTTAGAGTGCTGAACTGGGTTATTGTCAATCTTGATAGCGCTTTCATTATCGCAGTAGAGTGGCACATGCTTCAGATGGATGCCATAGTCCTTAAGAGTTTGCTTCATCCACAAAAGCTGAGCACAGCAAGATCCAGCAGCAATGTATTCAGATTCAGCAGTTGAGAGTGATACACAGTTCTGCTTCTTTGAAGACCAACAGACAAGAGATCGACCCAGAAAGTGACATGTGCCTGATGTAGACTTGCGATCCACCTTGTCACCAGCATAATCAGCATCTGAAAACCAAACCAGATCAAACTCTGAGCCCTTTGGATACCATAATCCTAATGTTGGGGTGTAAGCCAAATATCGAAGAATTCGCTTCACAGATAAGTGATGCGACTCCTTTGGTGCCGCTTGAAATCGGGCACACATGCAAACACTAAGCATGATATCTGGCCTAGATGCACATAAGTAAAGTAAAGAGTCAATCATGGAGCGGTATACCTTTTGATCGAAATCTTTACCATTGGCGTCGGGGCATAGATGACTTTTGGTTGGCATTGGCATTGTGTATCCTTTGCAGTCTTGCATTCCAAACTTCTTTAGGCAATCTTTGAGATATTTTTCTGGTGATATGAAGATGCCGTTGCGTTGCTGACGGATTTGAAGACCGAGAAAGAACTTCAGCTCTCCCATCATGGACATTTGATATTGTTCTTGCATCATGTGACCAAATTCATCACTGTATTTCTTGTTGGTGCAACCGAAGATAATGTCATCCACATAGATTTGGCACACAAATAGTTCACCATCATATGTCTTCGTGAAGAGAGTGGGATCTAGAGAACTAGGTTTGAAGCCTTTGCTCTTCAGGAAGTCTTTGAGTGCGTCATACCAAGCACGAGGGGCTTGTTTGAGGCCATACAGTGCCTTGTTGAGCTTGTATACCATATCAGGATGTTTTGGGTCTTCAAAGCCAGGCGGTTGTGCAACATACACTTCTTCTTCAATCTTTCCATTGAGAAAGGCGCTCTTCACATCCATTTGATATAGAAGGATGTTATGATGATTTGCATAAGCTAGCAGTATGCGAATGGCTTCAAGCCTAGCCACTGGAGCAAATGTTTCATCGAAGTCAATTCCTTCAACTTGTGTGTATCCTTGAGCAACGAGCCGTGCTTTATTTCTGACTACTTGACCATGCTCTTCTTGTTTGTGCGATATATCCATTTTGTGCCTATTATGTTGTGCTCGCGAGGATCAGGACGCTTAACTAATTCCCACACATTATTCAGCTCAAACTGTTGAAGCTCGTCCTGCATAGCTTGAATCCATTCAGGTTCCATGAAGGCTTCAGCAACTTTCTTGGGTTCAGAGATTGAGACAAACGCAAAGTGCCCATAGAAATTTGCTAGCTATGTTGCTCTGGAACGAGTGAGTGGACCAGGTGCATTGATGCTATCGATTATCTTCTCAATCTGTACTTCATTTGCAACACGAGGATGAACTGGACGAAGATTTTGCTCCTGCTGATCATTGTCATCATTTGGAGGATTGTCTTCAGGCTGAGCAATGTCTTCAGGTTGATCAGGTGCAGAAATAATAAGTTCCTCTTCGGGTTGGGCCTCTGATGGTATGATCTCTCCTGTTCCCATTAGCTTGATTGATTCACTGGCGGGTACTCCATCTAGCACATTTGGCAGGTGCTCTCTTTGCGAGCCGTTAGTTTCATCGAATCGCACATCCACAGTTTCAACCACTTTATGGTGAAAGAGGTTGAAGACTCTGTAGGAGTGCGAGTCCTTTCCATAACCAAGCATAAAACCCCCATTTGCTTTTGGTGCAAATTTTGAAGTGTGATGTGGATCCTTGATCCAGCACCTAGCACCCCAAATACTCTGAAGTAGCTTACGTTTCGCTTCTTACTAGTTAGAAGCTCATAGGATGTTTTCTTCAGAAGCTTGTGAAGATAAACACGGTTGATGACATGGCATGCAGCATGCAGTATCAATGGCTTCATGCCAGAATTTTCTTGGAGTCTTGTATTCGTCAAGCATCGTCTGAGCCATCTCAATAAGGGTTCTATTCTTGCGCTCCATGATGCCATTCTGCTGAGGTGTGTAAGGAGAAGAAAACTCATGAGTGATGCCTAAGGTGTCAAGATAGAGGTCGAGGCCTGTGTTCTTGAATTCTGTGTCATTGTCACTCATAATGTGCTTGATCTTGACGCCATAGTTGTTCATGGCGTGGTTGGTGAAGCGTCTGAAGACATCCTGCACTTCAGTCTTGAAGAGAATTATGTGCACCCAAGTGTATCTTGAATAATCATCAACAATAACAAAACCATAGAGACAAGCAGTTGTAGTGAGAGTAGAGTAGTGAGTGGGACCAAACAAGTCCATGTGGAGCAACTCAAAAGGTCGATATGTAGTCATGATTGTCTTCGAGGGATGCTTGGCACTTGTCATCTTCCCAGCTTCACAAGCACCACATAGATGATCTTCTTGAACTTGACGTCTTCGATGCCTATGACGTGCTTCTTCTTGGGGAGAGTGTGTAGGTTCCTCATGCCAGCATGCCCTAGCCTCCGATGCCATAGCCAACACTCTGAAGACTTGGCTAGAAGACATACGGCCATCTGTGGTCCTGCTGAGAAGTCTACCATGTACAGATCATCTTTCATGTACCCTTCGAAGACTAGAGACTTGTCAGATTCCATTAGTGCAAGGCAACGATATTTTCCAAATAGCACAATCATGTTTAAGTCACAAAGCATTGAGACAGACATTAAGTTGAAACCAAGGGATTCAACAAGCATCACTTTGTCCATGTGCTGATCCCTTGAGATTGCAACTCTACCTAGGCCCAATACCTTGCTTTTACCAGTGTCAGCGAATGTGATGTGACTTTTATCACATGGACGTAAGGTTGAGTCCATGAGAAGACTTCGATCACCAGTCATGTGGTTAGTGCATCCGCTGTCCATAATCCATTCTAAAGCACGAGGTGTCGTACCCTAAAGTGCAGTTAGGAGGATAGGCTTCACAAAGAGTATTGTGAAGCATAAACATTTGACTCACAAGAGGATTATCAAAGCTTAGATCAAGGTTAGGACTAATAGTATGACTGGCAAGCGATTCAGATACGAAATACATAGTAAGACCATTTGGGCATTTTATCTTGTGTCCCATAATGTGTTTTAGGTCCCCAGCAATAGCATCGGACGCCTTTGATTTCCGGCTGGAGACCTTTCCCTGCAAAAGAAAGTTAATTCTTCTTAACCACCCACATCTTCAGGGGTGGCTTAGAAGCAATGAGTCTAAGTGCAGCATCTGAGAATTTCGTCTTTGGAGCCCTAGCAAATAGCCTTGCAGGAGAAGAACGATACTCATATGAATAACCAGAAAAGTTCTTAATTCTATGAACATAGCGGTTTGAAGACACACGCTCATATTCATAAGTCTGAGTATGGTTTCCCTGCAAAACATTGGCGTTAGGGTGACTCAGGTGAGTCATGTATCTGTATGAAGCCTTTGGGCCATATGAAGCCATAGGTCTAGGGTTTGTCTTCTTCCTTGGTGGTGTCATGATGACATTCACAGGAAGATTCTCAATACACTATTTAGGTACCCAGATCTTCTTCATAGGTGGTCCATTCCTGCAGATAGTACCAATATACCTAGCAAACACTTCACCATTCTGATTCTTAAACAATTTATAGTTTGCATCAAAGGATTCATCAATAACAATTGGATTAGCACAAGTAAATCCAGATAAGGTGGATGGATCCATTGAAGGTTCCTTTGCAGCAACCCATGTGGTTTTGGGGTACTGCTCAGGCTTCCAGTAAGAACCATCAACATTCATTTTCCTCTCGAACCCAACACCCTCTTTCCTAGGGTTTCGATTCAAGATCTGCTTTTTGAGGACATCACATAGTGTCTGATGCCCCTTGAGGCTTTTGTACATTCCTGTTTCAAGCACTGTTTTCAATCTGGCATTTTCATCAGCAATAGCAGTGGCATCCTCCGCAGAGGGGTTAGTTACCACATCGATGGTTGAAGATATTGAAGCAGTAGCAGCAGTAGAACACTCAGCAACAGAATTAGCGTTATCACGCTCAAGACATTTTAGACATGGTGGTTCAAATCCTTCCTGAGCGGGACTGATCTGTTGAGCGCGAAGTGACTCGTTTTCCTTTTGAAGATCTTCATGAGCCGCTCTCAACTTCTCAAGTTCTTGCTTCCTCTGAAGATATAATCATAGGAAAGCTTTTCATGGGTTGTTGAGAGTGACTCATGATGACCTTGAAGCTCTTGGTACTTAACATGAAGATTTTTTATATCTTCAATTAAGGACTGAGATCGGGTCATTTCAGTGTCCAACAGATCATCGCTTTTGTCTAACAGTTTTTGAATATGTTCCATAGCTTTCTGTTGTTCAGTTGCAATTTTAGCAAGTGTTTTGTAGCTGGGTTTGGATTCACAATCAGAGTCATCTTCACTTGATGTTTGAAAGTAAGCATCGCGTGAGTTTACCTTGGCACCACGTGCCATGAAGCAGTAAGTGGGAGCGGAGTCATCCTTTTCAGTGGCATCAACGTTGGTGATGGATACATTGTCTTCAGTGTTGAAGATGGACTTGGCAACGTAGGCTAAAGCTAAAGCCAGACTTGTAACGCCAGAGTCAGACTCGTCCTCAGACTCCACCACTTCTGCCTCCTCAGAAGCAGACTCCTCCTCTGAATCCATTTCCTTGCCAACAAAAGCACGAGCCTTGCCAGACGAACTTTTCTTGTGTGATGAAGACTTGGAAGTTGACTTGGAAGAAGATTTTGAGTATTTCTTCTTCTTCTTGTCATCAGAATCATATTCCTTGCTCTTCTTCTTTTTCTTCTCATTGTCCCACTGTGGACACTCAGAGATGTAGTGACCAGGTTTCTTGCACTTGTGACAGGTTCTCTTCTTGTGGTCATGGGAAGAAGCTTCATCATTTCTTGAGCTGGATCGTGAAGACTTTCTGAAGCCTTTCTTCTTAGTGAACTTCTGAAACTTCTTCACAAGCATAGCGAGCTCCTTTCCAAGGTCTTCAGCTTCACCAGAACTGCAGTCAGATTCTTCTTCAGATGAGGAAACAGCCTTTGCCTTCAAAGCGCGAGTTCGGCCATAGTTGGGACCATAGATATCTCTTTTCTCAGATAGCTGGAACTCATGTGTGTTAAGCCTCTCAAGTATGTCAGATGGATCGAGTGTCTTGAAGTCAGGGCATTCTTGAATCATAAGAGCTAGAGTGTCAAATGAGCTGTCAAGAGATCTCAGAAGCGTCTTGACTATTTCATGCTTTGTAATCTCAGTGGCGCTGAGATCCTGAAGCTCGTTTGTGATGTTAGTGAGACGATCAAACGTGAGCTGGACATTTTCATTGTCACTTCTCTTGAAGCGGTTGAAGAGGTTGCGTAGGACACTACTTCTTTTATGTCTCTGAGTTGAAACGCCTTCATTGACCTTGGAGAGCCAGTCCCAGACTAGCTTCGATGTTTCCAAAGCACTCACACGGCCATACTACCCTTTGGTCAGATGACCACAGATGATGTTCTTCGCAGTAGAATCGAGTTGAATGAACTTCTTGACATCAGTAGGGGTGACACCTTCACCAGTCTTGGGAATGCCGTTCTTGACGACATACCACAGATCGACATCAATGGCTTCAAGATGCATACGCATCTTATTCTTCCAGTAGGGATATTCAGTGCCATCGAAGACAGGGCACGCAGCCGAGACTTTGCTTATCCCTGCAGTCGACATAGCTAAAACTCCAAGTGGTTAAACCGAATCACACAGAACAAGGGAGTACCTTGCTCTGATACCAATTGAAAGTGCTAGTTATCGACTAGAGGGGGGTGAATAGACAATTTTTATGAAAGTCTTCAAAACATGAAAGTTTCGAAGACGAACACGAAAACTGGACCTATAAACATGCAGCGGAAGATGAACTACACTAGATAAGCCATAGTCAAACAAGTATGAAGCTAAAGCATGATGACTGATAGCAGCTAGGTAGTAGGATCAGGATGGAAGATAGTATGAAGCCAATTAGAACAAGTAGTCACACAGTGAAGTCAAACATGCAGAGCAATCAGGCAATGACTTCACAAAGACAAACTGTAAGTAAGGATAGTAAGAGATAGAACTAGTGTGTTGTGAAGACAAGGATTTGTTCGACCAGTTCCAGTTGCTGTGACAACTGTACGTCTGGTTAGGGAGGCTGAGATTGAACTCAGAAGACCGTGTCTTCACCTTATTCCCCTTGAGCTAAGGACACACAGTCCCCGCCCAATCACTCTGATAAGTCTTCAAGGTAGACTTCCAAACCTTCACAGACTTCATTCACCAGCGATCCACAATTACTCTTGGATGCTCAGAACACAATGGCTAACCGGCTGGAGGATTCACAGTTCTCAAGTGTAACAAGTCTTTAGATCACGCAGACAGAAAGACTTGAGTGATGCCAAACACTCTTTGGGCTCTGGGTGTTTTGGGCTTTGTCCTCACAAGGATTTCTCTCTCAAACTCTTCGGAGGTGGGTTGCTCTCAACGACAAAAGCCGTGCACTAACTCTAAGCAGCCACCAATTTATGGTGTAGGGGGTGGGCTATTTATAGCCACTAGGCAACCCGACCTGATTTGTCCGAAATGACCCTGGGTCACTAAGGAACTGACACGTGTCACAACGGTCAGATTTCAAACACACGCGACAGCTTGACTTGGGCTACAAGTAAAGCTGACTTATTCCGACTCTGGATAAGATTTGCTCTTATTGTCTTCGCTCGAAGACATAGGATTTTGGTTGAGCATCACTTCAGTCACTCTGACTTTGTTCACTTGGACCCCACTTAACAGTGCGGTGGTTCGTATGACTCAACAAAGAAGAAAAGAAACAACAAAATACTAAGTCTTCACGCTCCATAGTCTTCACTCAATGTCTTCTTCTGTCATAGTCTTCAATGTGGATATCTTCACGTACCACCATTATCTTCAATGTCTTCATACATTTTTAGGGGTCATCTCCGGTAGGTAAACCGAATCAAGGAGGGACTACTACATGTGTTATCCTGCAATTCTCACAAACACATTAGTCCCTCAACCACGTTTGTCGTCAATACTCCAAAACCAAACTAGGGGTGGCACTAGATGCACTTACACCGTGCCATCGCATCAACTCGCCATGCTCTTTGTTTTGGAACAAATGTTTCCACCGGGGTATTATTGGAGCATACCACATCACCTTGGCAGGAATCTTCTTCCTGGGGCGCTCGCCCTCGACATCACCAGGGTTATCGCGACTAATCTTATAGCACAATGCACCGCATACTGGGCACGCATTCAAATCCTCGTACTTATCGCAGTAGAGGATGCAGTCAATAGGGCATGCATTTATCTTCTGCACCTCTAATCCTAGAGGGCAGACAGCCTTCTTTGCTTCGTACATACTCTCGGGTAATTTGTTGTCCTTTGGAAGCATCCTCTTTAACATTATCAGCAAGTTTCCAAATCCCTTTTCAGATAGACCATTCTCTGCCTTCCATTACAGCAATTCCAGTGTGGTGCCCAACTTTTTCTTGTCAGCTTCGCAATTTGGGTACAACAATTTCTTGTGGTCCTCTAACATGCGCTGCAACTTCAGCCTCTCCTTCTCACTTGCATAGTTTATCTTTGCATCAGCAATGGCCCGACCTAGATCATCAGTGAAAGTGCAACTATCCCTAGGTGGTTTTGGTAATTCATAACAACATATAGCTCATTGAGCTAATGCTATTCCAAGATGATTATTTCAGGAAAGCTCAATGACTGGCATGGCATGGATGTGAAAGTGGAACCCTCAAAATGCTAAGGACAAAGGATTGGCTCAAGCTCAAAAGCTCAAGACTCTTCATTTTATATTTTAGTGACCCAAGATCACATTGAGTCTTTAGGAAAAGCCAATACTATCAAGGAGGGATGAGGTGTTGCTTAATGAGCCTCTTGCTTCATGTGCTTAGTGATATGCTCCAAAACCCTCAACTACTTTCCCATATCCACATATGACCTAAACCCTAAGCCAAACTCGGTCCTACCGATTCTTCCTATCCGGCGCCACCGAGTTTCACTTGTCATAAGCCACTGCCAAACCCTAGCAATTCGGTTCTACCGATAGGGATCTCGGTCTCACCGAGATGGGATTGCAAACTCTCTGTTTCCCTTTCGTAACTTTTCGGTCTCACCGAAAGAGCGAATCGGTCCCACCGAGATTGCAATGTAAATTTAGTGTTTCCCCTTTGTAACTTTTCGGTCTCACCGAAAGAGCAAATCGGTCCCACCGACTTTGCCTGACCAACTCTCTGGTTAGCTAATTACCAAATTCGGTCTCACCGAGTTTGTGTAATCGGTCTCACCGAGATTACGTTATGCCCAAACCCTAACCATATCGGTCCTACCGAGTTGCATGTCAGTCCCACCGAAAATCTCTAACGGTCACTAGGTTTACATTTTCGGTCCGACCGAGTTTGTTGATTCGGTCCCACCGAGATTGGAAAACTATGTGTAACGGTTGGATTTTGTGTGGAGGCTATATATACCCCTCCACCTCCTCTTCATTCGAAGAGAGAGCCATCAGAACACATACACTATTCCAACTCATATGTTCTAAGAGAGAACCACCTACTCATGTGTTGAGACCAAGATATTCCATTCCTACCATATGAATCTTGATCTCTAGCCTCTCCAAGTTGCTTTCCACTCAAATCTTCTTTCCACAAAATCCAAATCCTATGAGAGAGAGTTGAGTGTTGGGGAGACTATCATTTGAAGCACAAGAACAAGGAGTTCATTACCTACACACCATTTGTTACTTCTTGGAGAGTGGTGTCTCCTAGATTGGCTAGGTGTCACTTGGGAGCCTCCGACAAGATTGTGGAGTTGAACCAAGGAGTTTGTAAGGGCAAGGAGATCGCCTACTTCGTGAAGATCTACCGCTAGTGAGGCAAGTCCTGTGTGGGCGATGGCCATGGTGGGATAGACAAGGTTGCTTCTTCGTGGACCATTTGTGGGTGGTTGCTTCTTCGTGGACCCTTCGTGGGTGGAGCCCTGTGTGGACTCGCGCAACCGTTACCCTTTGTGGGTGGAGCCCTCCGTGGACTCTCGCAACCGTTACCCTTTGTGGGTTGAAGTCTCCATCAACGTGGATGTAGGATAGCACCACCTATCCGAACCACGGGAAAAACATCCGTGTCTCCAATTGCGTTTGAATTCTCCAAACCCTTCCCTTTACATTCTTGCAAGTTGCATGCTTTACTTTCCGCTGCCAATATACTCTTTGCATGCTTGCTTGAATTGTGTGATGATTGCTTGACTTGTCCTAAAAGAGCTAAAATCTGCCAAGAACTAAAATTGGGAAAAGGTTAAGTTTTTATTTGGTCAAGTAGTCTAATCACCCCCCTCTAGACATACTTTCGATCCTACAAGTGGTATCAGAGCTTTGGTCTCCATTTGCTTTGATCTCCATAGCTTTTGGTGGTCATAGCCTTGGTTTCACAACCTAGGAGAGTATGGCGTCTAGCGAGGGAATTTATCACCGTAGAGGTCCCTACTTTGATGGTACTAATTTTGCTAGTTGGAAGCATAAAATGAAAATGCATATTCTTGGACATAACCCCGCCGTTTGGGCTATTGTGTGTGTTGGTTTGCAAGGTGACTTCTTTGATGGGAGAGAACCAAACCGTGAAGCTACCGCGGATGAGTTGAAGATGTTGCAATACAATGCTCAAGCTTGTGATATTCTCTTCAACGGATTGTGCCCCGAAGAATTCAACAAAATCAGCCGTCTTGAGAATGCGAAGGAAATTTGGGACACTTTGATTGATATGCACGAAGGTACCGACTCCGTCAAGGAATCCAAGTTGGATGTGCTTCAAAGCCAACTTGACAAGTTCAAGATGAAGGATGGTGAAGGTGTCGCTGAAATGTACTCTAGGCTTGCTCTCATCACAAATGAGATTGCCGGCTTAGGAAGTGAAGAGATGACCGATAGATTCATCATCAAGAAGATTCTAAGAGCCTTGGATGGAAAATATGATACCGTGTGCACATTGATCCAAATGATGCCCAATTACAAAGATCTCAAGCCAACGGAGGTGATTGGAAGAATTGTTGCTCATGAGATGTCACTTAAGGATAAAGAGGAACTTCACAACAAATCAAGTAGTACCTATAAAGCCTCATGTGAAGCCCCTACATCATCAAGTGAGAAACAAGACTTCAATGAAGAATTGAGCTTAATGGTGAAGAACTTCAACAAGTTCTACAAGAGTAGAAGCAAAGATAGAAGCTTCAAGTCAAGGTCCTACAATGACAAAAGATCTTCTAGTCGAGAGCGAAACTGCTACAGTTGTGGAAGACCCGGACACTATTCCAATGAGTGTACGGCTCCCTACAAGAGAAGAGAAGATTCTCCAAAAAGAAGAAGCACAGAATCACCACCAAGAGAGAGGAGTAGAGATGATCGTTATGAACGAAGATACTCACGGAGAAGCAAGGATTCGGAAAGGAAGGAAAAATCATCAAGGAGCTACACAAGACGAAGATATCAGGCTCATGTTGGTGAATGGGTATCCGACTACGACATCCACTCCGAGAGAAGTTATCACTCCGACTCCGAAGATACTCAAGATGAAGGTGTTGCCGGTCTAGCACTTGTGTCAACCAACTCCTATGACATATTTGACTCACCAAATGAAGGAATTGGAAGATGCTTCATGGCCAAAGGTCCTAAGGTAACACACCCCGAGTATGTTGATTTCAATAGTGATGAAGATGACTTGTTAGGTGATGATTTGCTTATTGACAACTCTAGTGATGAATACTATGATGAAATGTCAATTAATCATGCTAATCAGGATAAAACGAATGACAATGATAAGGAAAAGATTGATGCTCTAACTAAAGAACTAAACACTCTTAAGTTAGCTCATGAAACTATCTTCGAAGATCATCGAGAACTTTTAAGAGCTCATGAGAAATTACGCTTTGAAAAGCTCAATCTTGAGCAAGAGCATGAGTTCTTAAAAGCAATCAATGATGATCTCCGCAAGAAAAGTTCTTCTTACATTGCCAAGCGTTTACTCTTATCCACTTACATGCCTCAAGTCAAGTCTAGTAACAAGAACAAGAAAGATTCTTCCTCTAGCAGTAACAATGATCATGCTAAATCCAATATTGTTGCTTCTAGTAGTTCTCTTGATTCCACTAATGACTCTCTTAGCCAAGTTACACTTGAGCAAGAAAATAGCTTATTGAAGGGAATTATAGAGAAAGGAGTGTACAAAAGCCTTGCCGGGAGCAAGCAATTCGAGGAAATTGTGCGCAAGCAAGGAATGCACCGGAAGAATCAAGGCGTTGGTTTTGAATAAAAGTTCAATGCCAATGGAGTTGAGTGGGAAGAAGATCAATACCCCAAGACAAAGTTTGTTCCTCAACAAGAGAAGTATGATACTTCTTTCAAGGGGACACAAGCTCAAGATGATCTTCCACCACAAGACTACAAGCAAAAAGGAAAGGACAAGCTTCAAGAGGAAATTGACGCATTTGAAGAAGCTCCTAAGACCTTAGTGAAGTGGATTCCCCAGACTACTTCAAGTTCCACTTCATCAAGTACGACTACAACTCCAAGGATTCCCATCAAGATGATGTGGATCCAAAAGAAGAAGAACTAGAGAGTCCTTGAGGGTGACTCCGCCAACATACTTCACTCTTATCATTTTGGCAAGAACAAGTGCAATCAACTTCCACATCCTGCACTAGTTCAAGGAGTCACAAACCCTCTTGTTGGTAAGACAAGGGACAAGGTAACCTAAAAGTTTTCATGGACATCATCTTGTGTGTGCATCACTCTATGTCTATGGATATCCTTGTTTGTTCCTTGTGGGACTAACCCATGTAGGTATTGAAAGTGCAATTCACTCAAATGGATAGCTCCAAGTGATCTACATCAACATTGAGCATCCACATCTTCAACATCTACATGAAGTCATCATTGACGAAACCCAAGGTTAGTTCATCCCTCCAAGGGGGGATATCACATCTAGGGGGAGCTTTACTCTAAGACTTGAGCTAAAGCAACTCTAAAGATGTGAACACAACAATGCTTTATGTAAAAGTGGTAACCCCACTTGAGCTTAAACGATGAGTATGACCTATGATCAAGTGCTATCACTTGACTCCTAAGTCAATATACTCATATATAGATGACCTTGTCATCGCAAATTGCTTGATAGATGCTAGAATTGGTTGTGCATGCCTTGCCACATATTTCATTTGCCATCTTACTGTGTGAGCATGCTGGTTGCATATTTTACTCATTCGAGGACATCCACTTGTTGTTTTGATCGTTTGGGTTTATTTCCTTTGCCAAGTGGATGGACAAGAATGCCTAAGAACCTCCTCTAGCTATCTATGATTTTATCGTCTCAAACTCTATTCATGATGCATCACAAAATTTGATCAAGTCAGATTCGAACCACTCTGTGTGAGGAGCGCTCGGAGTCCCCGATTCGTCATAGACTTAAACTTCCAAAACCTCTTTATGATTCTCGGTCTGACCGATACCCAACTTTCGGTCCTACCGAGATCATTAAGTTGATCTAGGTTTTCGATCTCGGTGCAACCGATTTGAACATTTCGGTCACACCGAGTTTCATTAACTGCATGCAGTTATGAATCTCGGTGCCACCGAGTTGTTCCACTCGGTCACACCGACAGGGTCGGGCAAAATTTGGAAATTTCTCCAAACCCCTTTGCCCGCGTGATAGCCTGCTCTGCCAACGTGGTCTCCGGATCGTCTTCTCGCCACCAGCCGCCTCCAGTCGCTAGTCTCCGTCGCCATCAACGGGAATTCTGCCCCGCCGTTGCCGCCGTAGCGAGTCTCCGTCGAGCTAGGGTATGGACTCGATCTTTGTGCTATCCTCCAATCCAATTCACAGCACATTGTGATCATCATGATTCTTGCCACGATTGAAACACTCCTATCCAGTCAATACGCCCGTAGATTAGCTTTGATTCGAAAATTTTAGGGTTAGGTTTCCGCCGAAACCATCTCGGACCCACCGAGTTGAAAAACTCGGTCCCACCGATTTGGCTTATGCCATTGCACAAGTGAGACTCGGTCTGACCGAGAATTACTTATCGGTGTGACCGATTTTGGAACTCTGTGAAACCCTAGCAGTCTCGGTGCCACCGAACTGTGACTCGGTCCAACCGAGTTCACTAGTTTAGGTTCCAAAACTGCTTCGGTATCACCGAGTTTAAAAATCGGTAGATCCGAGATGATTTCAGTGGGAAACTAAAACTAAATTTTTGGATCATTCTTTTGCAAAAATATCTGGATTTTGTGATGCTCATCTATTCTACCTCATCTATAAACTATTCACAAGGTCAGCAGTCAGAGCTTGCAGCATGTCTGATCAGAGTGACAGCCAGAATGTGTCAGAACAGCAAGTGGTGATGAGTGAGGGCACTAGTCACTCCAGCTCTTCAGATGATGGCAGCAGAAGTACCCCAAGCAATCTGCAGAAAGCTACCACCAGACAAAGGAAGAAGAGAACTTCAGACTCCGAAGATGAAGATTATGTGGCAGAGGAAGAGGCCACATCAAAGAGAGTTGAGCCAGCTCAAGGCACAAAGCCAGGTCTAAAGATCAAAAGGCCAGCAGGCAGGCAGCCTATGTCAAAGGCTAGAGCCTCAACTGAGAAGCCCACTCCCAAAGAGCCAGTTGCTGCAGAAGGCAAGAAGAGGAAGGAAAGGGTCAAGAAGACCGTAGCCAGAGTGCTAGGAAAGGCTTCCATCATGGAAGAGGAAGAGGAAGAAGAGGTAGCTGCACCAGCACCTAAGGCACCCAAGCTGATGGGTGATGCCATAAGATCAGGGGCTACTGCATCTAAGCCCAAAGCTGCCTCCAAGCCAAAACCAAAGAGGAATACAAGGAGCATTCCTGCAGCTGAGAAGAACAAGGCCCCAGTGCCTGAGACTGTTGCTGAAGAAGAGGATGAAGAGCAAGTTCTTAGAAAGCTCAAGCCCAAGATCCCAGACCACAACGAGGCTCATCCTGTGGCTGAGGACATGAAGCTCAGGAGAGATTCAGGGCTGAGGAAGTGGAGAGAAGCAGACCCGTATGCTTCAAGGAGAAGGACTGCTGTGGATTACAAATTTCACACCAAGGAACAACAGGACTTCTATGAGACAGTGCTGCTAGATAAGAAGCCCATTGTTTGTGACATGAGATGGGTCGACTGGACCTACATGAAGGAAAATGAGGAACATTACCCTAGAGTGTATGACAGCTTTAGTGCTTGTAGAGTTGCTGACTTTGTTGGGCAGAAGCTCACAAAGTGGAACGAGGAGCTTATCATGCAATTCTACTCCACGGCACACTTTTATCCAGATGGGAGGATAACTTGGATGTCTGAGGGTACGAGGTACCAATCTACAGTTGCTGAATGGGCTCAACTGATCAATGCCCCAGAGGAGCAAGCGGATGACTTGGACATTTATGCCAAGAAAAAGATGGATCATAACTCAATGTCCAACATGTACAAGGAAATTCCAAATGAAGCTCTTGACACTTTCAAATTTAGCTCAGTGCATTATCTTCTGTCAGGGCTGCCAACCATCAATTGGATATTGAGGCACACCTTATTGCCCAAGTCTGGAGATCACAAGATGATCAGAGGCCATGCAATCAACTTGCTTCACGTCTTTGATGTGCCACAGAAGTTCAAGGTCATGAGCCTCATAGTAGAGACTATCAAGAGGACTGCAACAGATCAGAAGAGGAGCTGTGGATATGCACCTCAAATTCAGGAGCTCATCAACTCTAAGATGGGCACGGGCATATATTTATTGGACAAGGAACACCTGCCCATCCGTCCAGATTTTGAGGACAATCAAGTTGTCATGACTGAGAATGAGCCATCGTCTGCCCAAGCACAAGCAAAGAAGGAGAAGGCAAGGAAGGAGAAAGCTGCCAAGATGCCAACTCAAGAGGAGGCATCTGAGTATTTCTTGAAGACCAAACAAGAGCAGCTTGGTTACCTGATTGCATCCACCCTGCGGATTGAGAAAGGACTAGACACCCTCACTCAGAACCAGGCAAGCTTAGAGAGGATCATGGAACAAAAGTTCTATGACTTGGATGTCAAGGTGACAGAGATTCAGACTGCAGTGGAGCAGCTCTAGGATGACATGCAGGAGAGGAGAGGCAGGACTACCACTCATGCCTTTGCCAGAGTGCCACGAGGTCCGAGGTCGTCTGCCGTGCCAGTTGCTGACACCAGAGCCACCACCTCAGCACCAGCTACATCCTCAGTTCCACCAGCTCCAGCATCTACTTCAGCTCCAACTCCAGCGTCTACAGAAGCCTTCGTCCTTGGAGTGATCCGGACTCCACCACCACCAGAAGATCAAGCCTGAGCGTCGATCTAGCACTATGCATTTTCTAGGAACTTTTTGGTAACTTGTTGCCAAAGGGGTAGAAGATGTATAGATCATAGGCTTCGAGAGAGAGAGAGAGAGAGAGTTGTTTTTTTCTCTCTTGCTTTATTTGGTGGTTTTTCAAACTTGTTTGCTTTTGAGTGCTTGAGATACTATGTCATTGCTTGTGAGACATTGATGATCATGTGTTTGATCATAAGCTACACTTAATGCTTGCTTAATGCTATTATCTTATCTATCTTATGTGATCATTCACTATTCTTGGTGATGAGTGCATGTATTTCATTCTTATCATTTTAAGCGCTCCACCAAGATGTATGTGACATGGAAGAGTAACCCATGACTCTAACTCCTTGTGCATTTGCAGTCCAAAGCAAATTTTAAATATGCACAAACTTAGGGGGAGCTCTTACTTATCACATACTTCTCAAAGCGACGATATATTTCATGCTTATTATCATTTGTCGAAGCTTTGATCTATATGTTGTCATCAATTACCAAAAGGGGGGAGATTGAAAGTGCAACTATCCCTAGGTGGTTTTGGTAATTCATAACAACATATAGCTCATTGAGCTAATTCTATTCCAAGATGATTATTTCAGGAAAGCTCAATGATTGGCATGGCATGGATGTGAAAGTGGAACCCTCAAAATGCTAAGGACAAAGGATTGGCTCAAGCTCAAAAGCTCAAGACTCTTCATTTTATATTTTCGTGATCCAAGATCACATTGAGTCTTTAGGAAAAGCCAATACTATCAAGGAGGGATGAGGTGTTTCTTAATGAGCCTCTTGCTTCATGTGCTTAGTGATATGCTCCAAAACCCTCAACTACTTTCCCATATCCACATATGACCTAAACCCTAAGCCAAACTCGGTCCTATCGATTCTTCCTATCCGGCGCCACCGAGTTTCACTTGTCATAAGCCACTGCCAAACCCTAGCAATTCGGTTCTACCGATAGGGATCTCGGTCTCACCAAGATGGGATTGCAAACTCTCTGTTTCCCTTTCGTAACTTTTCAGTCTCACCGAAAGAGCGAATCGGTCCCACCGAGATTGCAATGTAAATTCAGTGTTTCCCCTTTGTAACTTTTCAGTCTCACCGAAAGAGCAAATCGGTCTCACCGACTTTGCCTGACCAACTCTCTGGTTAGCTAATTACCAAATTCAGTCTCACCGAGTTTGTGTAATCGGTCTCACCGAGATTACGTTATGCCCAAACCCTAACCATATCGGTCCTACCGAGTTGCATGTCAGTCCCACCGAAAATCTCTAACGGTCACTAGGTTTACATTTTCGGTCCGACCGAGTTTGTTGATTCGGTCCCACCGAGATTGGAAAACTGTGTGTAACGGTTGGATTTTGTGTGGAGGCTATATATACCCCTCCACCTCCTCTTCATTCGAAGAGAGAGCCATCAGAACACATACACCATTCCAACTCATATGTTCTGAGAGAGAACCACCTACTCATGTGTTGAGACCCAGATATTCCATTCCTACCATATGAATCTTGATCTCTAGCCTCTCCAAGTTGCTTTCCACTCAAATCTTCTTTCCACAAAATCCAAATCCTATGAGAGAGAGTTGAGTGTTGGGGAGACTATCATTTGAAGCACAAGAGCAAGGAGTTCATTACCTACACACCATTTGTTACTTCTTGGAGAGTGGTGTCTCCTAGATTGGCTAGGTGTCACTTGGGAGCCTCCGACAAGATTGTGGAGTTGAACCAAGGAGTTTGTAAGGGCAAGGAGATCGCCTACTTCGTGAAGATCTATCGCTAGTGAGGCAAGTCCTGTGTGGGCGATGGCCATGGTGGGATAGACAAGGTTGCTTCTTCGTGGACCCTTTGTGGGTGGTTGCTTCTTCGTGGACCCTTCGTGGGTGGAGCCCTGTGTGGACTCGCGCAACCGTTACCCTTTGTGGGTTGAAGTCTCCATCAACGTGGATGTAGGATAGCACCACCTATCCGAACCACGGGAAAAACATCCGTGTCTCCAATTGTGTTTGAATTCTCCAAACCCTTCCCTTTACATTCTTGCAAGTTGCATGCTTTACTTTTTGCTGCCAATATACTCTTTGCATGCTTGCTTGAATTGTGTGATGATTGCTTGACTTGTCCTAAAATAGCTAAAATCTGCCAAGAACTAAAATTGGGAAAAGGTTAAGTTTTTATTTGGTCAAGTAGTCTAATCACCCCCCCTCTAGACATACTTTCGATCCTACAATCAGCGGGCTCATGTGATGCCTCTTCCTCAGCTTCTTCCCGCATTGCCAACCCAGCTTCTTCCCGCATTGCCAGCTCAGCTTCTTCCCTCATTGTTGTACCATCGTATTCAGGGAACCCATGGCCAGGATAGTTGTCGTCGTCCTCTTCTTCTTCACTGTCTTCCATCATAACCCATCTTTCTCCATGCTTGGTCCAAACATTATAGTGGGGCATGAAATCGGACTCAAATAGGTGGACGTGAATGGTTTTTGACTTAGAATAATTTTGATCATTCTTATAGTCAGCACATGGATAAGACATAAAACCATCCGCCTACTTGTTTGCCTCAGCCGCAAGCAGAAAAGTACGCATGCCATTAACGAACTGGGGAGATCATCAGTCATCGTAAATCCATTGCCGGCTCATCTTTATTACACATCACCAAAAAGACCAAATTAATACAAGTTCATACATAAAGTTCCATACACACTTATTCTCATAAAACAACATATGAACTCTCTAGCTAAAGCATTTAAATGCAACAACAAATGCGATCAAGATGGAAACTAAGGTAACAATTGATCCAACAGCATAATGATACCAAGCCTCACTATCAATGGCATATTTTCTAATCTTTCTAATCTTCAAGCGCATTTTCTCCATCTTGATCTTGTGATCATCGACGACATCGGCAAGATGCAACTCCAATTCCATTTTCTCGTCCTCAATTCTTTTCAATTTTTCTTCAAATACTCATTTTCATTTTCAACTAAATTTAACCTCTCGACAATAGGGTCGGTTGGAATTTCCGGTTCACATACCTCCTAGATAAAAATATCTATGTCAACTTGATGGGCATATTTTTTCATCAATACGAAATGCAACAAATAGTTATAAAAGAGAATATACCACATCCGAATCGTAAACCGGACGAGGTCTGACGGGCACGGATAACAAAATCATGACACTATGTATAACAAACAACGTACATGTAAGATAATTATACAAGTAACTATATATCTAAATCACACAAAAAACATGATGTTTTATATATAAAAAAGATAAGAACAAGAGGCTCACCACAAGGTGGTGCCGGCGAAGGGACGGTCGGGTGATCGACGGTAGTTAGGATGGAGACGGGAAGGCACTAAGTAAACCACACCTACATATGCAAACTAAGAGTTATTTTGAGCTCAAATTGCATATAAATCAAATAAACTACCGCATATAATTCCTCCCAAATTACTAATACCCACAAATTAATCACTATATAGAGCATTGCAAGAGCTAATATAGCAATGAGAGATTAAAGGACAACATTGCTAGCCTTTGTCATCACTTGAATGGATGGGGGCCTTCAAATCTTGACAAAATTTAGGCAAAATGTGTGATGAGCTTGAGGAAGAGGGGAAGAACAAAGAGGAGAGGAAAGGAAAGGAAAGGGGAAGAACAGAGAGCTCGGGCTGGACGAAGGAGTTTATATAGAGGCATCTTTAGTCCCGGTTGGTTATACGAACCGGGACTAAAGGTGCATCTCTAGTCCCGGTTCGTGCCACGAACCGGGACTAAAGGTGTTTGTGGGGCCGTGATACGTCCATTTTGCATCATGCTTTTATATCAATATTTATTGCATTTTGGGCTGTTATTACACATTATATATCAATACTTATGGCTATTCTCTCTTATTTTACAAGGTTTACCATGAAGAGGGGGAATGCCGACAGCTGGAATTCTGGCTGGAAAAGGAGCAAACAATGGAAACCTATTCTGCACTGCTCCAAAAATCCTGAAACTCCACGGAACTTATTTTTGGAATTAATAAGAATTATTGAGCGAAAGAAACACCTGAGGGGGCCCACACCCTGTCCAGGAGGGTGGGGGCGCGCCCACCCCTACTGGGCGCGCCCCCTGTCTTTTGGGCCCCCTGTTGGCCCTCCGGTGTCCATCTTCTGCTATATGAAGGCTTTTACCCTGGAAAAAATTGTGGGCAAGCTTACGGGACGAAACTCCGCCGCCATGAGGCGGAACCCTGGCGGAACCAATCTAGAGCTCCGGCACAGCTGTTCTGCTGGGGAAACTTCCCTCCGGGAGGGGGAAATCATCACCATCGTCATCACCAACGATCCTATCATCGGGAGGGGGTCAACCTCCATCAACATCTTCACCAGCACCATCTCCTCTCAAAACCCTAGTTCATCTCTTGTATCCAATCTTGTATCAAAACCACAAATTGGTATCTGTGGGTTGGTAGTAGTGTTGATTACTCCTTGTAGTTGATGCTAATTGGTTTACTTGGTGGAAGATCATGTGTTCAGATCCTTAATGCATATTAATACACCTCTGATTATGAACATGAATATGCTTTGTGAGTAGTTACATTTGTTCCTGAGGACATGGGTCAAGTCTTGCTATTAGTAGTCATGTGAATTTGGTATTCATTTGATATTTTGATGAGATGTATGTTGTCTCTCCTCTAGTGTTGTTATGTGAACGTCGACTACATGACACTTAACCATTATTTGGGCCTAGAGGAAGGCATTGGGAAGTAATAAGTAGATGATGGGTTGCTAGAGTGACAGAAGCTTAAACCCTAGTTTATGCGTTGCTTCGTAAGGGGCTGATTTGGATCCATATGTTTAATGTTGTGGTTAGGTTTACCTTAATACTTCTTTTGTAGTTGCGGATGCTTGCAATAGGGGTTAATCATAAGTGAGATGCTTGTCCAAGTAAGGTCAGTACCCAAGCACCGGTCCACCCACATATCAAATTACCAAAGTACCGAACGTGAATCATATGAGCGTGATGAAAACTAGCTTGACGATAATTCCCATGTGTCCTCGGGAGCTCTTTTCTCATTATAAGAAATTTTCCAGGCTTGTCCTTTGCTACAAAAAGGATTGGGTTACCTTGCTGCACTTTATTTACTTTCATTGCTTGTTACCCGTTACAATTTATCTTATCACAAAACTATCTGTTACCTACAATTTCAGTGCTTGCAGAGAAAACCTCACTGAAAACCGCTTATCATTTCCTTACTGAAAACCGCTTATTATTTCCTTCTGCTCCCAATCATGAGCTCTCTAGAGAAATGATTATTCAAAAAAATTATGCTCGGCTTCCTCTCAATGATCGCAACATGCTCGATACTTCCTGTGCTGGTTCTTATATGCTGAAGACTATTGAATTCAAATGGGACTTATTGGAAAGAATTAAACGCAACTCTGAAGATTGGGGTTCCGATGATGGTAAGGAGTCAGGTATGACACCTAAGTTTGATTGTGTTAAATATTTTATGGATATCGATGCCTTTCATGGATTTAGCGCTAAATATGGACTTGACTCTGAGATAGTAGCTTCTTTCTGTGAATCTTTTGCTACTCACATTGATCTCCCTAAGGAGAAGTGGTTTAAATATAATCCTCCCATTGAAGTAAAAGTAGTTGCACCTATTACAGTTGAAGAAAAGACTGTCACCTATAGTGATCCTATTATTCCTACTACTTATGTTGAGAAACCTCCTTTTCCTGTTAGGATAAAGGATCGTGCTAAAACTTCGACTGTTGTTCGTAAGAGGAATACTAGGACTTATATATACACCTCCTGAGCAAATCAAAGTTGAACCTAGTATTGCTATGGTTAAAGATCTCTTGGATGATGATTTAGATGGGCATGTTATTTACTTCTGTGAACAGGCTGCTAATATTGCTAGATCAGATGCTAAGATACATAAACCTGTTGTAGGCATGCCTGTTATTTCTGTTAAAAATAGGAGATCATTGTTATCATGGCTTATGTGATATGGGTGCTAGTGCTAGTGCAATTCCCTATGACTTATATAAAGAAATTATGCATGATATTGCACCCGCTGAAATAGAAGACATTGATGTTACTATTAAGCTTGCTAATAGGGACACCATTAAACCAGTTGGGATAGTTAGAGATGTTGAAGTCTTGTGTGGGAAGGTTAAATATCCTGCTGATTTTCTTGTTCTTGGTTCCTCACAAGATGACTTTTGTCCCATTATTTTTGGTAGACCCTTCTTGAATACAGTCAATGCTAAGATTGATTGTGAAAAGGATACTGTTGCAATTGGCTTAGAGGGTATGCCTCATGAGTTTAATTTTGCTAAGTTTTGTAGAAAATCTCATGATAGAGAATCACCTAGTAAGGATGAGATTATTGGTCTTGCTTCTATTGCCGTGCCTCCTACTGATTTGTTAGAACAATATTTGCTAGACCATGAAAATGATATGTTTATGAAGGAAAGAAGGGAAATAGATGAAGTGTTCCTTCAACAGGAACCTATTCTGAAACACAACCTTCCCGTTGAAATTCTTGGGGATCCCCCTCCACCCAAGGGTGATCCCGTGTTTGAACTCAAACCATTACCTGACAATCTTAAGTATGCTTATCTTGATGAAAAGAAAATATATCTTGTTATTATTAGTGCTAACCTTTCAGAGTAAGAAGAAGAAAGATTATTGAAAACTCTGAAGAAGCACTGTGCTGCTATTGGATATACTCTGGATGATCTCAAGGGCATTAGTCCCACGTTATGCCAACACAAGGTTAATTTGGAGGACAATGCCAAACCAGTTAGAGATCCTCAACGACGACTGAATCCTAAGATGAAAGAAGTGGTAAGAAAGGAGATACTAAAGCTCCTTGAGGCAGGTATAATTTATCCCATTGCTGATAGTGATTGGGTAAGCCATGTCCATTGTGTTCCTAAAAAGAGGGGTATTACCGTTGTTCCTAATGATAAAGATGAATTGATCCTGCAAAGAATTATTATAGGTTATAGGATAGTAATTGATTTCCGTAAATTAAATAAAGCTACTAAGAAAGATCATTACCCTTTACCTTTTATCAATCAAATGCTAGAAAGACTGTCCAAACACACACATTTCTGCTTTCTAGATGGTTATTCTGGTTTCTCTCAAATACCTGTATCAGCGAAGGATCAATCTAAAACTACTTTTACTTGCCCTTTTGGTACTTTTTCTTATAGACGTATGCCTTTTGGTTTATGTAATGCACCTGCTACCTTTCAAAGATGCATGATGGCTATATTCTCTGACTTTTGTGAAAAGATTTGTGCGATATTCATCGATTATTTCTCCGTCTATGGATCCTCTTTTGATGATTGCTTGAGCAACCTTGATCGAGTTTTGCAGAGATGCAAAGACACTAGTCTCATCTTGAATTGGGAAAAGTGTCACTTTATGGTTAATGAAGGCATTGTCTTGGGGCGTGATACGTCTCCAACGTATCTATAAATTTTGATTGCTCCATGCTATATTATCTACTGTTTTGGGCAATATTGGGCTTTGTTATCCACTTTTATATTATTTTTGGGACTAACCTATTAATCGGAGGCCCAGCCCAGATTTGCTGTTTTATGCCTATTTCAGTGTTTCGAGGAAAAGGAATATCAGACGGAGTCAAAACGGAACGAAATCAACTGGAGAAGTTATTTTTGGAAGGAAAGCAACCCAGGGAACTTGGAGTGCACGTCAGGGGAGATACGGGCTGCCCACGAGGGTGCCCCCCCCCGGGCGCGCCCCCTACCTCGTGGGGCCCCCGTAGCTCCACCGACGTACTCCCTGTACCCATATATACCTACGTATCGTAAAACTTCCAGAACAGAAGATAGATCGGGAGTTCCGCCGCCTCAAGCCTCTGTAGCCACCAAAAACCTCTCGAGAGCCCATTCTGGCGCCCTGCCGGAGGGGGATCCCATCACCGGTGGCCATCTTCATCATCCCGGCGCTATCCATGACGAGGAGGGAGTAGTTCACCCTCGGGGCTAAGGGTATGTACCAGTAGCTATGCGTTTGATCTCTCTCTCTCTCTCTCTCGTGTTCCATCTATGGCACGATCTTGATGTATCCCGAGCTTTGCTATTGTAGTTGGATCTTATGATGTTTCTCCCCCTCTACTCTCTTGTGATGAATTGAGTTTCCCCTTTGAAGTTATCTTATCGGATTGAGTCTTTTATGAGAACACTTGATGTATGTCTTTGATGTATGTTTTGGTGATCAACTTACGGGTTTCGTGACATTGGGAACCTATGCATAGGGGTTGGCACACGTTCTTGACTCTCCGATAGAAACTTTGGGGCACTCTTTGAAGTACTTTTATGTTGGTTGGATGAATCTGAGATTGTGTGATGCATATCGTATAATCATGCCCACGGATACTTGAGGTGACAATGGAGTATCTAGGTGACATTAGGGTTTTGGTTGATTTGTATCTTAAGGTGTTATTCTAGTACGAACTCTTTTATAGATTGATCCAAAAGAATAACTTTGAGGTGGTTTCGTACCCTACCATAATCTCTACGTTTGTTCTCCGCTATTAGTGGCTTTGGAGTGACTCTTTGTTGCATGTTGAGGGCTTGTTATATTATCTATCTATGTTATTATTGTTCAGAGAACTTGCACTAGCGAAAGTATGAACCCTAGGCCTTGTTTCCTATCATTGCAATACCGTTTACGCTCACTTTTATCATTAGTTACCTTGCTGTTTTTATTATTTCAGATTACAAAAACCTTTATCTACCATCCATATTGCACTTGTATCACCATCTCTTCGCCGAACTAGTGCACCTATACAATTTGCCATTGTATTGGGTGTGTTGGGGACACAAGAGACTCTTTGTTATTTGGTTGCAGGGTTGTTTGAGAGAGACCATCTTCATCCTACGCCTCCTACGGATTGATAAACTTTAGGTCATCCACTTGAGGGAAATTTGCTACTGTCCTACAAACCTGTGCACTTGCAGGCCCAACAACGTCTACAAGAAGAAGGTTGTGTAGTAGACATCAAGCTCTTTTCTGGCGCCGTTGCCGGGGAGGTGAGTGCTTGAAGTTATATCTTTAGATCTTGCAATCGAATCTTTTTGTTTCTTGTTTTAGCACTAGTTGATCTATAAAAGAAAATTACAAAAAAAATGGAGTTAAGTTTGTCTCATACGCTTCACCTTTTTAATATCTTTCGTGAGTATGATGGAAAGGATAATTGTGCTCAAGTGCTAGAAGAAGAAATCTCTAAATTGTTTGGCACTAAATCTTTGAATGATGAGCATGATTGCAATGTTGTTAGTACGAATTCTTTGAATATCCATGATGCTAATGGTGATTGCACTAGTTATGATGAAAATATCTCTTATGAGCATGTCAACTTTTGTGGAGTGCATTTTTGCATGAACACACCAAATAGAGAAGATATTTATTGCAAGAGGCATAAGTACTTAGAAACCAAATTGTTGCAAGAAGAGCTAGATGAATGTGCTGAAAGATTCAATATTTTCCGCGCTCCTTGTGAACTTTGCAATGAACATGGTCATTTAAAGCTCCAATGCTATTTGTTTCATGATCAAGTCATGTCCAAATATTGTGATAATTTGATTACCCTTGAGCATCATAAAGAGCTTAGCCTTCTTTTGGGTTATGAAGAAATGAAACGTATAGCTGAGGGTATTCCAAAATTTAATCTTGATAGATTTCTTGATTTTGATCCAGGGAAGATTTATATGTATTGTGCGGTGAATTGCATTGAAAATCCTTATATTTCCAATTACCTAAAGAAAAGAAAGCAAATGTAAGATGATGAGAATACTAATGAAAGGGAAGAGGCTTCCCAATCTCCTCCTATTATTTCTTATGATGAATCAGGTAACGAGGAGGAGCTTTCTATTCAACCAATCTCATCAATAAGGAGCTCAAAGAGGAAGGTTGAACCTACACATAATGTGAAGAATAAAAAGAAAAGAAGTACAACAAAGGTAAAAAGGTATCCCTCCCAAATGATGTTGCTCCTACTACTACTTGTGATGATGATAATTGCTATACTATTGGTGCTATCCATATTTTTAATGATGAGAGTGATTATGATTATGATATGAAAGGGCCCAAGCTTGGGGAAGCTATGTTTGATGAGGATGAAATATTTGAGAATATATTTGCTGGAATTAATGTTTGTCCCAAGCTTGGGGATGCTATGTTTAATGAAGATGATATTTTTAGCACCCCAAGTTTTGATATGCAAAGTTGTTATGATGATAGCATGCCTCCTACCTATGATGATTATATTGATGAAAGTGAGTTTGGAAGAGTGTCAACTTTAGGAAGTAGTGATCCCACTATTTTGGAGCATGTTGAATCTTATTGTGATGAATATGAAAGTGGATTTGGAAGAGTGTCAACTTTATTTAGTGATGATTCCACTATTTCGGAAGAGGTTCCAATTGATTATGAGAACAAAGTTGCTATCTATGATGATTATTGTGATGACTTGTATGCTATTAGGAATAATTATAACCATTAAAATTTTCATCATGATTTTAGTTTTCAATTGGATTATGCCTCACATGATAGTTATTTTGTTGAGTTTGCTCCCACTACTATTCATGAGAAGAATTTTGCTTATGTGGAGAGTAGTAAATTTTCTATGCTTGTAGATCATGAAAAGAATGCTTTAGGTGCTGGTTATATTGTTTAATTAATTCATGATGCTACTGAAAATTATTATGAGGGAGGAATATATGCTTGTAGGAATTGCAATAATGTCAAGTTTCCCCTCTATGTGCTTAAATTTTTGAAGCTATGCTTGTTTTACCTTCCTATGCTAGTTGATTATTGTTCCCATAAGTTGTTTGCTCACAAAATCACTATGCATAGGAAGTGGGTTAGACTTAAATGTGCTAGTCATATGCTTCATGATGCTCCCGTTATGTTTCAATTCTTATCTTTTATGTGAGCATCATTGTCATCATCATGCCTAGCTAGAAAGGCATTAAATAAAAGCGCTCGTTGGGAGACAACCCAATATTTATCCTTAATGTTTTTGTGTGTTCACATGATTATTCTACTGTAGTAATCATGTTTTATAGCTTCTATTTCAATAAAGTGCCAAGTAAGACCTTTAGGATGGCTTACGGTGATAGTTGTGTTGATCCTGCTGAAAATCAGAAACTTTTTGCACCCGGTAAATTATTTTTGTTAATTCACAGAAACGTGCTCTTGATCTGATTCTTTTTGCTCTGAATTGGTACACAAATTGCTTAGGACCTCCTAATTTGGTAGAATTTTTGTAGTTCCAGAAGTATACGTTTGATACAGATTGCTACAGACTGTTCTATTTTTGACAGATTCTGTTCTGCGTGTGTTGTTTGCTTATTTTGATGAATCTATGGCTAGTAAAATAGTTTATAAACCATAGATAAGTTGGAATACAGTATATATTACACCAATATGAATTTATAATGAGTTCATTACAGTACCTAAGTGGTTGTTTTATTTTCTTATACTAACGGAGCTTACGAGTTTTCTGTTTAGTTTTGTGTTGTGAAGTTTTCAAGTTTTGGGTAAAGATTCAATGGACTACGGAATAAGGAGTGGCAAGAGCCTAAGATTGGGGATTCCCAAGGCACCCCAAGGTAATATTCAAGGACAACCAAGAGCCTAAGCTTGGGGATGCCCCAGAAGGCATCCCCTCTTTCGTCTTCGTTCATTGGTAACTTTACTTAGAGCTATATTTTTATTCACCACATGATATGCGTTTTGCTTGGAGCGTCATTTCCTTTTGTTAGTATTTGCTTGATGTTAGTTAGAATAATGTTTTGCATCTTTAGTTTCAATAAAGAAGTCAAGGATAGCCTTTACCATGCTTATTTTGCTAGTATACAGGTTGCTGTTTGAAAAACAGAAAGTTTACCGCTGTTGCAAAAATTCCCTAGAAAAGTCAGAGAGTGTTATAATGTTGAATATTTTTTCATAATGATATATGATAAATTTATTAAAATGGGAATTTTAGTTCATAATTTTTGGAGTTAGGGAAGTATGATGAATCTTGCATTCTTTACAGACTGTACTGTTTTGACAGACTGCTGTTATGGTTGCATTGTTTGCATATCTTTGCTTGTTTAATGATTCTATTTGGTGATAGGAGTATTAAATATGAAGAGGCATTTAGTCTTCAATGTTGAATAATAATTTTAGTGATTTGTTACAGTATAAAATTATAAGGTTTTGCATTGGTTTATACTAACCTATCTCACGAGTTCTTATTGAGTTTGTTGTGGATGAAGCTTTTGATAAAAAGAGAAACCATGATATGAGATGAATTAAGGAGACACAAAAGTTAAATCTTGGGGATGCCCAAGGCAACCCAAGATAATATTTCAAGAAGTCTCAATCATCTAAGCTTGGGGATGCCCAGGTAGGCATCCCACCTTTCTTCTTCAACAACTATCGATTAGTATCGGTTGAGCCTAAGTTTTTGCTTCTTCACATGAGTTGTGCTATCCTTGCATTGTCATTTTATTTTGTTTTGTTTTCTGTTCGAATAAGATACCAAGATATGGAATTATTAATTGGGAGAGTCTTCACATAGTTGTATAATTATTTGACTACTCATTGATCTTCACTTATATCTTTCGGAGTAGTTTGTTGTTTGCTCTAGTTCTTCACTTATATCTTTTAGAGCATGGTGGTAGTTTTATTTTGAAGAAATAGATGAACTCTCATGCTTCACTTAGATTATTTTGAGAGTCATTAATAGCATGGTAATTTGCTTAATGTTAATACACTTAGTGTTCAAGATATGTGAAACTTTCTTATGAGTGTATTGAATACTAAGATAAGTTTGATGCTTGATAATTGTTTTGAGATATGGAGGTGATAATATCAAAGTCGTGCTAGTTGGGTGATTGTGAATTTGAGAAATGCTTGTGTTGAAGTTTTCAAGTCCCATAGCATGCACGTATGGTTAAAGTTGTGTAACAAATTTGAAACATGAAGTGTACCTGGCTTGTGCATCCTTATGAGTGGCGGTCGGGGACGAGCAATGGTCTTTTCCTACCAATCTATCCCCCTAGGAGCATGCGCATAGTACTTGATTTTTGATGGCTTCTAAATTTTTGCAATAAGTATATGAGTTCTTTTGACTAATGTTGAGTCCATGGATTATACGCACTCTCACCTTTCCGCCTTTGCTAGCCTCTTCGGTACCGTGCATTGCCCTTTCTCACCTTGAGAGTTGGTGCAAACTTCGCCGGTGCATCCAAACCCCGTGATACGATATGCTCTATCACACATAAACCTCCTTATATCTTCCTAAAAACAGCAACCATACCTACCTATTATGGCATCTCCATAGCCATTCCGAGATATATTGCCATGCAACTTCCATCATCATCATGACATACATTACTTTTGTCATATTGCCATTGCATGATCATGTAGTTGACATCGTATTTGTGGCAAGGCCACCATGCATTATTTTTCATACATGTCACTCTTGATTCATTGCACCATCCCGGTACACCGCCGGAGGCATTCATATAGAGTCATATCTTGTTCTAAGTTTCGAGTTGTAATCCTTATGTTGTAATCAATAGAAGTGTGATGATCATCATTGTTAGAGCATTGCCCAAAAAGAAAAAAAAGAAACAAAAAAAGAAAGAAAGGCCAAAAAAATAAAAAAAATAGAAAGGCCCAAAAAAAGAAAGAAAAAAAGAAGAAAAAAAGGGGGCAATGCTACTATCTCTTTTTCCACACTTGTGCTTCAAAGTAGCACCTTGTTCCTCATGTAGTGAGTCTCATATATTGTGCTTCAAAGTAGCACCTTGTTCTTCATGTAGTGAGTCTCATAAAGTTGTCCTTTTTATACTAGTGGGAATTTTTCATTATAGAACTTGGCTTGTATATTCCTACGATGGGCTTCCTCAAATGCCCTAGGTCTTCATGAGCAAGCGAGTTGGATGCACACCCACTAGTTTTCTTTTTGTTGAGCATTCATAGCTCTAGTGCATCCATTGCATGGCAATCCCTACTCCTCATGTTGACATCAATTGATGGGCATCTCCATAGCCCGTTGATTATCCTCATCAATGTGAGACTTTCTCCTTTTTGTCTTCTCCACACAATCCCCATCATCATATTCTATTCCACCCATAGTGCTATATCCATGGCTTGCGCTCATGTATTGCGTGAAGGTTGAAAAAGTTTGAGATTATTTGAGTATGAAACAATTGCTTGGCTTGTCATCGGGGGTATAGAAGTTGGGAACATCTTTGTGTGACGAAAATGAAGCATAGCCTAACTATATGATTTTGTAGGGATGAACTTTCTTTTGCCATGTTATTTTGAGAAGACATGATTGCTTTGATTAGTATGCTTGAAGTATTATTATTTTTATGTCAATATGAACTTTTGTCTTGAATCTTTCGGATCTGAATATTCATATCACAAGTAAGAAGAATTACATTGAAATTATGCCAAGTAGCACTCCGCATCAAAAATTCTTTTTTATCATTTACCTACTCGAGGACGAGCAGGAATTAAGCTTGGGGATGCTTGATACGTCTCCAACGTATCTATAATTTTTGATTGCTCCATGCTATATTATCTACTGTTTTGGGCAATACTGGGCTTTATTATCCACTTTTATATTATTTTTGGGACTAACCTATTAACCGGAGGCCCAGCCCAGATTTGTTGTTTTATGCGTATTTCAGTGTTTCGAGGAAAAGGAATATCCGACGGAGTCAAAACGGAACTAAATCAACTGGAGAAGTTATTTTTGGAAGGAAAGCAACCCAGGGAACTTGGAGTACACCTCAGGGGAGATACGGGCAGCCCACGAGGGTGGGGGGCGCCCCCCCCCCCCTCCCCCCCGGGCGCGCCCCCTACCTCGGGGGGTCCCCATAGCTCCACCGACGTACCCCCTGCACCCATATATACCTGTGTATCGTAAAACTTCTGGAACAGAAGATAGATCGGGAGTTCCGCCGCCGCAAGCCTCTGTAGCCTCCAAAAACCTCTCGGGAGCCCGTTCCGGCGCCCTACCGGAGGGGGATCCCATCACTGGTGGACATCTTCATCATCCCAGCGCTATCCATGACGAGGAGGGAGTAGTTCACCCTCGGGGCTGAGGGTATGTACCAGTAGCTATGTGTTTGATCTCTCTCTCTCTCGTGTTCTCTCTCGTGTTCCATCTATGGCACGATCTTGATGTATCCCGAGCTTTGCTATTGTAGTTGGATCTTATGATGTTTCTCCCCCTCTACTCTCTTGTGATGAATTGAGTTTCCCCTTTGAAGTTATCTTATCGGATTGAGTCTTTTATGAGAACACTTGATGTATGTCTTTGATGTATGTTTTGGTGATCAACTTGCGGGTTTCATGACATTGGGAACCTATGCATAGGGGTTGGCACACGTTCTTGACTCTCCGATAGAAACTTTGGGGCACTCTTTGAAGTACTTTTATGTTGGTTGGATGAATCTGAGATTGTGTGATGCATATTGTATAATCATGCCTATGGATACTTGAGGTGACAATGGAGTATCTAGGTGACATTAGGGTTTTGGTTGATTTGTATCTTAAGGTGTTATTCTAGTACGACCTCGTTTATAGATTGATCCAAAAGAATAACTTTGAGGTGGTTTCATACCCTACCATAATCTCTACGTTTGTTCTCTGCTATTAGTGGCTTTGGAGTGACTATTTGTTGCATGTTGAGGGCTTGTTATATTATCTATCTATGTTATTATTGTTGAGAGAACTTGCACTAGCGAAAGTATGAACCCTAGGCCTTGTTTCCTATCATTGCAATACCGTTTACGCTCACTTTTATTATTAGTTACCTTGCTGTTTTTATTATTTCAGATTACAAAAACCTTTATCTACCATCCATATTGCACTTGTATCACCATCTCTTCGCCGAACTAGTGCACCTATACAATTTTCCATTGTATTGGGTGTGTTGGGGACACAAGAGACTCTTTGTTATTTGGTTGCAGGGTTGTTTGAGAGAGACCATCTTCATCCTATGCCTCCTACGGATTGATAAACCTTAGGTCATCCACTTGAGGGAAATTTGCTACTGTCCTACAAACCTGTGCACTTGCAGGCCCAACAACGTCTACAAGAAGAAGGTTGTGTAGTAGACATCAGGGCATAAGATTTCTGAGAGAGGTATTGAAGTTGATAAAGCTAAAGTTGATGCTATTGAAAAGATGACATGTCCCAAGGACATAAAAGGTATAAGAAGTTTCCTTGGTCATGCCGGTTTTTATAGGAGGATCATTAAGGACTTTTCTAAAATCTCTAGGCCTCTGAATAATATATTGCAAAAAGATATTCCTTTTTTCTTTGATGACGATTGTGTAGAAGCATTTGAAATACTTAATAAAGCTTTGATCACTGCACCTATTGTTCAGCCACCTGATTGGAATTTACCCTTTGAAATTATGTGTGATGCTAGTGATTATGTTGTAGGTGTTGTTCTAGGGCAAAGAGTGGATAAGAAATTGAATGTTATCCAGTATGCTAGTAAAACTCTTGATACCGCCCAGAGAAATTATGCTACTACTGAAAAAGAGTTCTTAGCAGTTGTGTTTGCATGTGATAAGTTTAGACCTTACATTGTTGATTCCAAAGTTACTATTCACACTAATCATGCTGCTATTAAATATCTTATGGAAAAGAAAGATGCTAAGCCTAGACTTATTAGATGGGTTCTCTTGCTCCAAGAATTTTATTTGCATATTGTTGATAGAAAGGGAGCCGAGAACCCCGTTGCAGACAACTTGTCTAGGTTAGAGAATGTTCTTGATGACCCACTGCCTATTGATGACAGCTTTCCTGATGAACAATTAGCGGTCATAAATGCTTCTCATACTGCTCCTTGGTATGCTGATTATGCTAATTACATTGTTGCTAAATTTATACCACCTAGTTTCACATACTAGCAAAAGAAAAAGTTCTTTTATGGTTTAAGACATTACTTCTGGGATGACCCACACCTTTAAAGAAGGAGTAGACGGTGTTATTAGACATTGTGTACCTGAGCATGAACAGGAATAGATCCTACGCAAGTGTCACTCTGAATCCTATGGAGGACACCACGTTGGAGATAGAACTGCCCATAAGGTATTGCAATCCAGTTTTTATTGGCCTACTCTCTTCAAAGATGCTTGTAAGTTTGTCTTATCTTGTGATGGGTATGTCTCCATATAAGATGGTTTATGGAAAAGCATGTCACTTACCTCTAGAACTTGAACATAACGCATATTGGGCTATTAAAGAGCTCAACTATGAGTTCAAACTTGCCGGTGAGAAGAGGTTATTTGATATTAGCTCACTTGATGAATGGAGAACCCAAGCCTATGAGAATGCCAAGCTATTCAAAGAAAAAGTCAAACGCTGGCATGACAAAAGCATACAAAAGCGTGAGTTTAACGTAGGTGATTATGTGTTATTATTCTACTCTCGTTTAAGATTTTTTGCAGGAAAACTTCTCTCTAAATGGGAAGGTCCTTACGTTATCTAGGAGGTCTATCGTTCTGGTGCCATAAAAATCAACAACTTTGAAGGCACATGTCCGAGGGTGGTGAACGGTCAAAGAATTAAACATTATATCTCAGGCAATCCTATCAATGTTGAAACTAATATTATTGAAACCGTAACCTCGGAGGAATACATAAGGGACACTTTCCAGAATGTTCCAGACTCCGAAAAGGAATAGGTATGTGGTACGGTAAGTAAACCGACTCCAAAACAATTCTAATGGCAATTTTTATCAGTTTTGGAATATTTAAGAATTTTAGAAAGAAAGAAGTAGTTCGGGAAGGACACGAGGCCTCCACGAGGGTGGAGGGCGCGCCCACCCTTCCTGGGCACGCCTCCTTGTCTCGTGGCCACCTCGTGTGCCTCCCGGACTCCGTTTTCTAGCACGCTACGTATTTTGGTCGGTAAAAATTCATTATATAATTTCCCGAAGGCTTTGACCACCGTACCGCGCAAATATCCTCTGTTTTTGTTTCGAGCTGTTCATGTTGCAGTTTAAGAGCAAGATGTCTTCTCAAGAGTCAGTCTAGGAGAGTCGGGTGTCTCACCCGACACCAGGTCTAGGAGCAAATAGCGATGCTTATCACTTTGGACCATCAACAGAGGATGAGATGGAAGCTGACTTGAAAAGGATAGATTCCATGGAGGAAGATCAAGAAGTTACCTCTCGTCTCCAAGCAGGATTCATGATGGGGGAACTACATAGCTCGGCTATTCTAAATTCGGTTATCCCAACCAACATTAAATTTCTTTCTTATGAAAACATGAAAAAGAGCACCACTTGTTCTCCAGAAGCTATGCAGCATCCTTGGGTAAAGGGAGCTTTAGCCGTTACGGGCAAGCTCCGCAAAGAAATTATGGACCTCAAACAACAAGTCAACAAGCTCGAGGAGAGAATCGCATCCTGAGGGGCATCATCGCCAAGAAGATCACAACACCAACCATGAAGAAGGAGCCATAATCACATGGGTATGGGCACTCCCCTTGGCAACTGCCAAGCTTGGGGGAGGTGCCCCGGTATCGTATCACCATCACACTCCTATCTTTACCGTTTTATTTAGTCCAATCCTTTTAGTAGTATCTTGATCTAGTAGATTGAAGTTTTAGTATCCAGTAGTTTTGAGTTTTGCATTGTGATCTCTTTATGTAATCGAGTCCGTGAGCTATCTATAATAAAGATTAGTGTTGAGTCAAGGGCTTTGCTATCTTGCTATGATCTTGAGAAAGTAGAAAGAATAAAAGAGTTCATATTGATCTTATGGATAGTAATAACTTCACACATAGAAAGTATGAGGCATAAAAGTTGTTGAGAGTTGACAAACGTAGTTTTGGTCATTGTTGCAATTAATAGGAAGTAGTAAGGAAAGAGAGGTCTTGATAACCCACAAGTATAGGGGATCGCAACAGCTTTCGAGGGTAGAGTATTCAACCCAAATTTATTGATTCGACACAAGGGGAGACAAAGAATATTCTTGAGTATTAGCAGTTGAGTTGTCAATTCAACCACACCTGGATAACTTAGTATCTGCAGCAAAGTGTTTAGTAGCAAAAGTGGTATGATAATAATAGTAACGGTAGCAAAAGTAAAGATAAATGTTTTTGGGTTTTTGTAGTAGTTGTAACAGTACCAACGGAAAAGTAAATAAGCGAAGAACAATATGTGAAAAGCTCGTAGGCAATGGATCAGTGATGGATAATTATGCCGGATGCGATTCCTCATGTAATAGCTATAACATAGGGTGATATAGAACTAGCTCCAATTCATCAATGTAATGTAGGCATGTATTCCGTAAATTGTCACACGTGCTTATGGAAAAGAACTTGCATGACATCTTTTATCCTACCCTCTCGTGGAAGCGGGGTCCTAGCGGAAACTAAGGGATATTAAGGCCTCCTTTTAATAGAGAACCGGAACAAAGCATTAGCACATAGTGAATACATGAACTCCTCAAACTACGGTCATCACCGAGAAGTATCCCGATTATTGTCACTTCGGGGTTGTCGGATCATAAAACATAATAGGTGACTATAGACTTGCAAGACAGGATCAAGAACACACATATATTCATGAAAACATAATAGGTTCAGATCTGAAATCATGGCACTCGGGCCCTAGTGACAAGCATTAAGCATAGCAAAGTCATAGCAACATCAATCTCAGAACATAGTGGATACTAGGGATCAAACCCTAACAAAACTAACTTGATTACATGGTAAATCTCATCCAACCCATCACCGTCCAGCAAGCCTACAATGGAATTACTCACGCACGGTGGTGAGCATCATGAAATTGGTGATGGAGGATGGTTGATGATGACGACGGCGAAGAATCCCCCTCTCCGGAGCCCCGAACGGACTCCAGATCAGCCCACCCGAGAGAGATTAGGGGGCTTGGCGGCGGCTCCGTGTCGTAAAACGCGATGAAACTTTCTCCTTGATTTTTTTCTCCCCGAACGTGAATATATGGAGTTGGAGTTGGCGTCGGTGGAGGTCCAGGGGGCCCATGAGATAGGAGGCCGCGCCCTAGGGGGGGCACGCCCCCTGTCTCGTGGACAGGCTGTGGGCCCCCTGGCATTAATTCTTTTGCCAAAAATTCTTATTAATTCCAAAAAGTGCCTCCGTGGATTTCCAGGATATTCCGAGAACTTTTCTTTTCTACACATAAAACAACATCATGGTTGTTCTGCTAAAAACAGTGTCAGTCCGGGTTAGTTTCATTCAAATCATGCAAGTTAGAGTCCAAAACAAGGGCAAAAGTGTTTGGAAAAGTAGATACGTTGGAGACATATCAACTCCCCCAAGCTTAAACCTTTGCTTGTCCTCAAGCAATTCAGTTGATAAACTGAAAGTGATAAAGAAAAACTTTTACAAACTCTGTTTGCTCTTGTTGTTGTAAACATGAAAAGCCAGCATTCAAGTTTCAGCAAATATTATGAACTAACCATACTCACAATAACACATAGGTCTCACAATTACTCATATCAATAGCATAATCAGCTAGCGAGCCATAATAATAAAACTCGGATGACAACACTTCTCAAAATAATCATAACATGATATAACAAAATGGTATCTCGCTAGCCCTTTCTGAGACCGCAAAACATAAATGCAGAGCACCTTTAAAGATCAAGGACTGACTAAACATTGTAATTCATGGTGAAAAAGATCCAGTCAATCATACCCAATATAAACCAATAATAATGAATGCAAATGAAAGTGTGCTCTCCAGCGGGTGCTTTTAATAAGAAGGGTGATGACTCAACATAAAAGTAAATAGATAGGCCCTTCGCAGAGGGAAGCAGGGATTTGTAGAGGTGCCAGAGCTCGATTTTAAAATAGAGATTGAATAACATTTTGAGCGGCATACTTTCGCTGTCAACGCAACAACTATAGGATGGCTGTATCTTCCATACTACATGTATTATAGGCAGTTCCCAAACAGAATGGTAAAGGTTTCTACTCCCCCAACCACCAACAAGCATCGATCCATGGCTTGCTCGAAACAACGAGTGCCTCCAACATACAACAGCCCTGGGGGAGTTTTGTTTAATTATTTTGATTTGCTTTGATCTTTTTGGATCACGGGACTAGGCATCCCGGTTACCGGCCCTTTCTCGTGAATGAGGAGCGGAGTCCACTCCTCTTGAGAATAACCCACCTAGCATGGAAGATATAGGCAGCCCTAGTTGTAACATGAGCTGCTTGAGCATACAAAACAGAATTTCATTTGAAGGTTTGGAGTTTGGCACATACAAATTTACTTGGAACGGCAGGTAAATACCGCATATAGGAAGGTATAGTGGACTCATATGGAACAACTTTGGGGTTTAAGGAGTTTGGATGCACAAGCAGTATTCCCGCTTAGTACAGGTAAAGGCTAGCAAAAGACTGGGAAGTAACCAACTGAGAGAGTGACAACAGTCGTAAACATGCATTAAAATTAATTCACACCGAGTACAAGCATGAGTAGGATATAATCCACCATGAACATAAATATCATGAAGGCTATGTTGATTTGATTCAACTACATGCGTGAACATGTGCCAAGTCGAGTCACTCAATTCATTCAAAGGAGGATAGCATCCCATCATATCACATCGTAATCATTCTAATAGCATGTTGGCATGCAAGGTAAACCATTATAACTCATAGCTAATCAAGCATGGCACAAGCAACTATAATCTCTAAATGTCATTGCAAATATGTTTACTTCACAATAGCTGACTCAGGAACGATGAACTCATCATATTTACAAAAATAAGAGAGGTCGAGTTCATACCAGCTTTTCTCATCCCAATAAGTCCATCATATATTGTCATTATTGCCTTTCACTTGCATGACCAAACGATGTGTATAATAATAAGAGTGCACGTGCATTGGACTAAGCTGGAATCTGCAAGCATTCAACTCAAGAGAGAAGACAAGTAATATGGCTCTAAATTAAATAAACAATCATGCATATAAGAGCCACTAAGCATTTTCAATATGGTCTTCTCGACCCCAAAAGAAAGAAAAGAAAATAAAACTATTTACACGGGAAAGATCCCAACAAGTAAGAAGAAGAACTAGAAATCTTTTTGGGTTTTCATCTTAATTTCTACTACAAGCATGGAAATTAAACTAACTAATTTTTTTTTGATTTTTCTTAAAGTTTATCAAACACACAAGAAAAAAACTAGAGAAAGAAATTTAAACTAGCATGGATAATATAATGAAAGAGTACGAGCACCGACGACTAGTGTGTGAACATGAATGTAAAGTCGGTGAGAAATACGTACTCCCCCAAGCTTAGGATTTTGGCCTAAGTTGGTTTAATACCAAGGACCGCCGCTACTCTCCCCAGTGTACTGGGAGGTGTAATCAGGATACCACTAGCTAGTCATCTCCGGATCCCACTAGACAGATGATGCATGATAAGGGTCCAGCTCAGGTTCAGGTTCTGGAGTAAAAGCTTGAGCTCGGTGATTGTTCACCGCTTCCGGCGTGACAAGATGATTTTCTGCAAGCAAATCAAACAATAGAGGCGCAGGCAAAATAATAAACTCAAAGTGTTTCTTATTGAATCTAAGTCTATACAAGAGCATCTTCTCTTTGTTGTCAACAATAAACTTGCGTGCTACCATGCTCTTGCAATCTAAAATGTGAGGAGGTAATTTTGTCTCCTCCTCCTCATAGTGCCTAATGGGTATCTGAAAATGTTCAGCAAGACGTGCAACATAGATACCTCCAAATATGGGGCCTTTTGTATGATTCAGGGCTAGCCGTTTAGCAACGACGGCACCCATACTAAAAGTATTGTCTCCTAGCAAAGCATTTTGAAGAATAATAATATCTGGGATGCTCAAATTTCCACTATTTCCACGACCAATCAAGCATCAACTAGCAAATATAGCAAAATAGCGTAAAACAGGAAAGTGTATGCCAGAGACCTTCGCCTCGGAGCCATTCTTTGGCTCCTCTACAGCAATAGTATTAACAAAGCCACCCACATCTTCACGATGGGGTTCATCTAATTCTCCCTCATAAGGTATCCTACATACCGCGCAAAAATGACGTAAAGACATTTCTTTGAATTCATCATACAAATGAAATGACACTGCAGGCAGTGATTTCTTAGGATAATAATAAAAGTTTTGCACGAAAGTATTGGTGAGTAAGAGATACTGATCGATTCGGTCGTTCATGAAACCGGTGAGGCATGCAGTCTCGATTAAAGCATAAAAGTCTTCATGAATTCCGGCTTCTTTCAAAAAATCCTCGCATGGCCATTCGCACGACCATACTTCCGCTAAACGAGGAAGATTATGCTTGGCTTTTTCCTTCTCTTTGGCTTGTTTTTCCTAAGAGCTTTGGCTAGAAGAGCCTTTAAAAGGCCTCCTTAACATTTTCTGAAAATTTCCGAAATTTTAGTAACTTCAAAATAAAAGTGGATAAAACTAAACAAGATTGATAGCAACTACTCCTACAAGTGTCTAGAGCCTATATCATGCATTAGAATTGCTTGGGACCTCAAAAATTTAACATGCAAGCTCAAGAACATGGTCACCTATGCAGCAAAAATTTGCAATGAATAAAGCACTAGAACAAAAACTAATTGGACCAATGGAGGAGTCACATACCAAGCAACAATCTCCCAAAGCAGTTTTGCGAATGGAGCTTTGAGCTAAGAGATCGAAAATCGCAGCAAAACGAGCTAGAACTCGTGCTTGAGCTGGATGGGGATTTTTTTGGGTAGAAGATGAAGTGTGTGGGTGCTGGCATAAGTGGAGGGGAGCCACCAGGGGCCCACGAGACAGGGGGCGCGCCCTCCTCTCTTGTGGCCTGGTGCTTGCCCCTCCTGTAGTGTTTTTAGTGCCTAAAATACTCAAATATTCCAGAAAAAATCATACTAAATTTGCAGGGCATTTGGAGCACTTTTATTTTCAGACTATTTTTTAATGCATGGATAATTCAGAAAACAGACAGATAATACTATTTTTTCTTCATTTATTCTAAATAACAGAAAGTAAAAGGAGGGTACAGAAGGTTGTGCCTTCTAGTTTCATCCATCTCGTGACCATCAAAATGAACCCACTAACAAGGTTGATCAAGTCTTGTTAAAAAACTCATTCCGAATAACACGGAACTGGAGAAATTTCGAATAACACTAAGTTACCTCAACGGGGATATGAAAATCCCCAACAATAAGAATATCATACTTTTTCTTGACAGTAGGGAGAGGAAATTCAAAACCTCCAAAAATGATAGTTGGAACTTTTTCAATAGAATTGATGCTATGAACTTGAGATTGTTTCCTCGGAAAATGTACCGTATGCTCATTACCATTAACATGAAAAGTGACATTGCCTTTGTTGCAATCAATAACAGCCCCTGCAGTATTAACAAAAGGTCTACCAAGGATAATAGACATACTATTGTCCTCAGGAATATCAAGAATAACAAAGTCCATTAAGATAGTGACATTTGCAACCACAACAGGCACATCCTCACAAATACCGACAAGTATAGCAGTTGATTTATCAGCCATTTGCAAAGATATTTCAGTAGGTGTCAACTTATTCAATTCAAGTCTACGATATAAAGAGAGAGGCATAACACTAACACCGGCTCCAAGATCACATAAAGCAGTTCTAACATAATTTCTTTAAATAGAGCATGGTATAGTTGGTACACCCAGATCTCCAAGTTTCTTTGGTATTCCACCCTTAAAAGTGTAATTAGCAAGCATGGTGGAAATTTCAGCTTCCGGTATCTTTCTTTTATTTGTGATGATATCCTTCATATATTTAGCATAAGGGTTTACTTTAAGCATATCAGTTAAGCGCATACGTAAGAAAATAGGTCTAATCATTTCAGCAAAGCGCTCAAAATCCTCATCATACTTTGACTTGGATGGTTTAGGAGGAAAGGGCATGGGTTTCTGAACCCATGGTTCTCTTTCTTTACCGTGCTTCCTAGCAACAAAATCTCTCTTATCATAATGTTGATTCTTTGATTGTGGGTTATCAAGATCAACAACAGGTTCAATTTCTACATCATTGTTTTTTGCTAGATTGAGCATCAACATGAACATTATCATTAACATTATCACTAGGTTCATGTTCATCACCTGATTGTGTTTCAGCATCAGAAATAGAAATATCATTGGGATTCTCAGGTGTGTCTACAGTAGGTTCAATAGAAGCATGCAAAGTTCTATCGTTTTTCTTTTTCTTCTTTTTAGAAGAACTAGGTGCCTCTAAATTATTTCTCTGAGAATCTTGCTTGATTCTCTTAGGGTGGCCTTCAGGATACAAAGGTTCCTGAGTCATTCTACCAGTTCTAGTAGCCACTCTAACAGCAAAGTCATTTTTATTATTTAATTCATCAAGCAAATCATTTTGAGCTTTAAGTACTTGCTCAGCTTGAGTAGCAACCATAGAAGCATATTTGCTAACGCGGTGAAGTTCATCTTTAACTCTAGCCAGATTATCACCTACGCATCCTATCTCGAAAGCATTATTCTTTAACTCTCTACCAACATAAGCATTAAAACTTTCTTGTCTAGCCATAAAGTCGTCAAATTCATCTAAGCATGGGCTATGAAATTTAGTAGAGGGTATTTCAACTTTATCATATCTACAGAGAGAATTTACCTTTACTACCTATGTCGGGTTATCAAGACAATGTGGTTCTTCAGGCGGTAAATTAAGACCATGTATTTCTTCAATAGGAGGTAAATTCTTAACATCTTCAGCTTTAATACCTTTTTATTTCATTGATTTCTTTGCCTCTTGCATATCTTCAAGACTGAGAAATAAAACACCTCTCTTCTTCGGAGTGGGTTTAGGAATAGGCTCAGGAGTTGGCTCAATTGGTTCAGGAATTACTTCAGGAATTGGCTCAGGAAGAGTCTAATTATTTTCATTAGTCAACATATTATTCAATAGTATTTCAGCTTCGTCGACTGTTCTTTCCCTGAAAACACAACCAGCACAACTATCCAAGTAGTCCTTGGAAGCATCAGTTAGTTATAAAAGATATCAAGTATTTCATTTTTCTTAAGAGGATGATCAGGCAAAGCATTAAGTAACCAGAGAAGCCTCCCCCAAGCTTGTGGGAGACTCTCTTCTTTGATTTGCACAAAATTATATATTTTCAGCAAGGTAGCTTGTTTCTTATGGGCAGGGAAATATTTAGCAGAGAAGTAATAAATCATATCCTGGGGACTACGCACACAACCAGGAGCAAGATAATTATACCAAGTCTTAGCATCACCCTTTAATGAGAATGGAAATATCTTAAGGATGTATAAATAACGAGACTTCTCATCATTAGTAAACAGGGTGGCTATATCATTCAACTTGGTAAGATGTGCCACAACAGTTTCAGATTCAAGGCCATAAAAAGGATCAGATTCAACTAAAGTAATAATATCAGGATCAATAGAGAATTCATAATCCTTATCAGTAACACAGATAGGTGAAGCAGCAAAAGCAGGATCGGGTTTCATTCTAGCATTAAGAGACTGCTGCTTCCATTTAGCTAATGGTTTCTTAAGATCATTTCTATCATTGCAAGCAAGAATTTCCATAGCAGCTTTTCCATTCATAACATAACCCTTAGGAACAACAGGTAATACATAATCTTTGGGGGAACCTTCATCATCACTATCATCAATAATAGGTTCTTCAATATTTTCATTCGCCCTAACTCTAGCAAGTTGTTCATCAAGAAATTCACCTAATGGCACAGTAGTATCACGCACAGAAGTAGTTTCATCATGCATAGCAGAAGTGGCATCATCAATAACATGCGACATATCAGAATTCATAGCAGTAGCAGGTTTAGGTGTCGCAAGCCTACTAATAACGGAAGGAGAATCTAGTGCAAGGCAAAATAGTAGTTCGATCGTCTTTCAAGTTCTTCATAGTGATCAACAGATATAAATCCCAAGTGACTCAGAGAATAGAGCTATGCTCCCCTACAACAGCGCTGGAAATTAGTCTTCATAACCCACAAGTATACAAGAAGCATTCCTGCAGCTGAGAAGAACAAGGCCCCAGTGCCTGAGACTGTTGCTGAAGAAGAGGAAGAGAATGTCTTGAGAAAGCTAAAGCCCAAGATCCCAGACCACAATGATGCTCATCCTGTGGCTGAGGATATGAAGCTCAGGAGAGATTCAGGGCTGAGGAAGTGGAGAGAAGCAGACCCATATGCTTCAAGGAGAAGGACATCAGTTGACTACAGATTTCACACCAAGGAGCAGCAGGATTTTTATGAGACAGTGTTGCTAGATAAGAAGCCCATTGTCTGTGATATGCGATGGGTTGATTGGAAATACATTAAGGACAATGAGGAGCACTATCCTGGAGTGCAAGACAGCTTCATAGCTTGTGGAGTAGCTGACTTTGTTGGGCAGAAGCTCACAAAGTGGAACGAGGAACTGATCATGCAATTCTACTCCACGGCACACTTTTTTCCAGATGGGAGGATCACATGGATGTGTGAGGGTACAAGGTACCAATCTACAGTGGCTGAGTGGGCACAGATCATTAATGCCCCAGAGGAGCATGATGATGACATGGACATATATGCCAAGAAGAAGATGGACCACAATTCAATGTCCAATATGTACAAGGAGATCCCAAATGAAGCACTTGATACCTTCAAGTTTGGCTCAGTACATTACCTTCTGTCAGGGCTCCCGACTATCAATTGGATCTTGAGGCACACCTTATTTCCCAAGTCAGGTGATCGCAAGATGATTAGAGGCCATGCTATCAACTTGCTACATGTGTTTGATGTGCCTCAGAAGTTCAAGGTGATGAGCCTCATAGTGGAAACTATCAAAAGGACTGCAGCAGATCAGAAGAGGAGCTGCGGATATGCCCCTCAAATTCAGGAGCTCGTCAACTCCAAGATGGGCACGGGCATATATCTATTGGACAAGGAACACCTGCCCATCCGTCCAGATTTTGAGAATAACCAAGTGGTCATGACTGAGAACGAGCCATCATCTGCCCAAGCATACGCAAAGAAGGAGAAGGCGAGGAAGGAGAAAGCTGCCAAGATGCCTACTCAAGAGGAGGCATCTGAGTACTTCTTGAAGACTAAACAAGAGCAGCTTGGTTACTTGATTGCATCCACACTGATGATTGAGCAAAGTCTGGCCACCCTCACTCAGAATCAGCAGAGCCTTGAGAGAATCATGGAACAGAAGTTCTATGACTTGGATGTCAAAGTAACAGAAGTTCAGTCTGCAGTGGAGCAGCTCCAGGAGGACATGCAGGAGAGGAGAGGCAGGACTACCACTCATGCCTTTGCTAGAGTGCCAGGAGGTTCGAGGTCATCTGCCGTGCCAGTTGCTGACACAAGATCCACCACCTCAGCACCAGCCACAGCCTCAGTTCCACCAGCTCCAGCATCTACATCAGCTCCAACTCCAGCGTCTACTTCAGCATCTACCGAAGCCTTCGTCCTTGGAGTGATCCGGACTCCGCCACCACCTGAAGATCAAGCCTGAGCGTCGATCTAGCACTATGCATTTTCTAGGAACTTTTTGGTAACTTGTTGCCAAAGGGGGAGAAGATGTATAGATCATAGGCTTCGAGAGAGAGAGTGTTGCTTTTCTCTCTTGCTTTATTTGGTGGTTTTCCAAACTTGTTTGCTTTTGAGTGCTTGAGATACTACGTCATTATTTGTGAGACATTGATGATCATGTGTTTGATCATAAGCTACACTTAATGCTTGCTTATTGCTATTATCCTATCTATCTTGTGTGATCATTCACTATTGGTGATGAGTGCATGTATTTCATTCTTATCATTTTAAGCGCTCCACCAAGATGTATGTGACATGGAAGAGTAACCCATGACTCTAACTCTTTGTGCATTTGCAGTCCAAAGCAAATTTTAAATATGCACAAATTTAGGGGGAGCTCTTACTTATCACATACTTCTCAAAGCGATGATATATTTCATGCTTATTATCATTTGTCGAAGCTTTGATCTATATGTTGTCATCAATTACCAAAAAGGGGGAGATTGAAAGTGCAACTATCCCTAGGTGGTTTTGGTAATTCATAACAACATATAGCTCATTGAGCTAATGCTATTCCAAGATGATTATTTCAGGAAAGCTCAATGATTGGCATGGATGTGAAAGTGGAACCCTCAAAATGCTAAGGACAAAGGATTGGCTCAAGCTCAAAAGCTCAAGACTCTTCATTTTATATTTTAGTGATCCAAGATCACATTGAGTCTTTAGGAAAAGCCAATACTATCAAGGAGGGATGAGGTGTTGCTTAATGAGCCTCTTGCTTCATGTGCTTAGTGATATACTCCAAAACCCTCAACTACTTTCCCATATCCACATTTGACCTAAACCCTAAGCCAAACTCGGTCCTACCGATTCTTCCTATCCGGCGCCACCGAGTTTCACTTGTCATTAGCCACTGCCAAACCCTAGCAATTCGGTCCTGCCGATAAGGATCTCGGTCTCACCGAGATGGGATTGCAAACTCTCTGTTTCCCTTTCATAACTTTTCTGTCTCACCGAAAGAGCGAATCGGTCCCACCGAGATTGCAATGTAAACTCAGTGTTTCCCCTTTGTAACTTTTCGGTCTCACCGAGTTCCACTCGGTCTCACCGAAAGAGCAAATCGGTCCCACCGAGTTTGCCTGACCAACTCTCTGGTTAGCTAATTACCAAATTTGGTCTCACCGAGGTTGTGTAATCGGTCTCACCGAGATTACGTTATGCCCAAACCCTAACCATATCGGTCCTACCGAGTTGCATGTCAGTCCCACCGAAAATCTCTAACGGTCACTAGGTTTACATTTTCGATCCGACCGAGTTTATTGATTCGGTCCCACCGAGATTGGAAAACTGTGTAACAGTTGGATTTTGTGTGGAGGCTATATATACCCCTCCACCTCCTTCTCATTCGATGAGAGAGAGCCATCAGAACACACACATCATTCCAACTCATATGTTTTGAGAAAGAACCACCTACTCATGTGTTGAGACCAAGACATTCCATTCCTACCATATGAATCTTGATCTCTAGCCTTCCCAAGTTGCTTTCCACTCAAATCATCTTTCCACCAAATCAAATCCTATGAGAGAGAGTTGAGTGTTGGGGAGACTATCATTTGAAGCACAAGAGCAAGGAGTTCATTACCTACACACCATTTGTTACTTCTTGGAGAGTGGTGCCCCCTAGATTGGCTAGGTGTCACTTGGGAGCCTCCGACAAGATTGTGGAGTTGAACCAAGGAGTTTGTAAGGGCAAGGAGATCGCCTACTTCGTGAAGATCTACCGCTAGTGAGGCAAGTCCTGTGTGGGCGATGGCCATGGTGGGATAGACAAGGTTGCTTCTCTGTGGACCCTTTGTGGGTGGTTGCTTCTTTGTGGACCCTTCGTGGGTGGAGCCCTGTGTGGACTCGCGCAACCGTTACCCTTGGGTGGAGCCCTGTGTGGACTCGCGCAACCGTTACCCTTCGTGGGTTGAAGTCTCCATCAACGTGGATGTAGGATAGCACCACCTATCCGAACCACGGGAAAAACATCCGTGTCTCCAATTGCGTTTGAATTCTCCAAACCCTTCCCTTTACATTCTTGCAAGTTGCATGCTTTACTTTCCGCTGCCTATATACTCTTTGCATGCTTGCTTGAATTATGTGATGATTGCTTGACTTGTCCTAAATTAGCTAAAATCTGCCAAGAACTAAAATTGGGAAAAGGTTAAGTTTTTATTTGGTCAAGTAGTCTAATCACCCCCCTCTAGACATACTTTCGATCCTACAAGTGGTATCAGAGCTTTGGTCTCCATTTGCTTTGATCTCCATAGCTTTTGGTGGTCATAGCCTTGGTTTCACAACCTAGGAGAGTATGGCGTCTAGCGAGGGAAATTATCACCGTAGAGGTCCTTACTTTGATGGTACTAATTTTGCTAGTTGGAAGCATAAAATGAAAATGCATATTCTTGGACATAACCCTGCCGTTTGGGCTATTGTGTGTGTTGGCTTGCAAGGTGACTTCTTTGATGGGAGAGAACCAAACCGTGAAGCTACCGCGGATGAGTTGAAGATGTTGCAATACAATGCTCAAGCTTGTGATATTCTCTTCAACGGATTGTGCCCCGAATAATTCAACAAAATCAGCCGCCTTGAGAATGCGAAGGAAATTTGGGACACTTTGATTGATATGCACGAAGGTACCGACTCCGTCAAGGAATCCAAGTTGGATGTGCTTCAAAGCCAACTTGACAAGTTCAAGATGAAGGATGGTGAAGGTGTCGCTGAAATGTACTCTAGGCTTGCTCTCATCACAAATGAGATTGCCGGCTTAGGAAGTGAAGAGATGACCGATAAATTCATCATCAAGAAGATTCTAAGAGCATTGGATGGAAAATATGATACCGTGTGCACATTGATCCAAATGATGCCCAATTACAAAGATCTCAAGCCAACGGAGGTGATTGGAAGAATTGTTGCTCATGAGATGTCACTTAAGGATAAAGAGGAACTTCACAACAAATCAAGTGGTGCCTATAAAGCCTCATGTGAAGCCCCTACATCATCAAGTGAGAAACAATACTTCAATGAAGAATTGAGCTTAATGGTGAAGAACTTCAACAAGTTCTACAAGAGTAGAAGCAAAGATAGAAGCTCCAAGTCAAGGTCCTACAATGACAAAAGATCTTCTAGTCGAGAGCGAAACTGCTACAATTGTGGAAGACCCGGACACTATTCCAATGAGTGTACGGCTCCCTACAAGAGAAGAGAAGATTCTCCAAAAAGAAGAAGCAAAGGATCACCACCAAGAGAGAGAAGGAGTAGAGATGATCGTTATGAACGAAGATACTCACGGAGAAGCAAGGATTCGGAAAGGAAGGAAAAATTATCAAGGAGCTACATAAGACGAAGACATCAAGCTCATGTTGGTGAATGGGTATCCGACTCCGACTCCGACAGCCACTCCGAGAGAAGTTATCACTCCGACTCCGAAGATACTCAAGATGAAGGTGTTGCCGGTCTAGCACTTGTGTCAACCAACTCCTACAACATATTTGACTCACCAAATGAAGGAATTGGAAGATGCTTCATGGCCAAAGGTCCTAAGGTAACACACCCCGAGTATGTTGATTTCAATAGTGATGAAGATGACTTGTTAGGTGATGATTTGCTTGTTGACAACTCTAGTGATGAATACTATGATGAAATGTCAATTAAACATGCTAATCAAGATAAAACGAATGACAATGATAAGGAGAAGACTGAGGCCCTAACTAAAGAACTAAACACTCTTAAGTTAGCTCATGAAACCATCTTCGAATATCATCGAGAACTTTTAAGAGCTCATGAGAAATTACGCTTTGAAAAGCTCAACCTTGAGCAAGAGCATGAGTTCTTAAAGGCAATCAATGATGATCTCCGCAAGAAAAGTTCTTCTTACATTGCCAAGCGTTTACTCTCATCCACTTACATGCCTCAAGTCAAGTCTAACAAGAAAGATTCTTCCTCTAGTAGTAACAATGATCATGCTAAATCCAATATTGTTACTTCTAGTAGCTCTCTTGATTCCACTAATGATTCTCTTAGCCAAGTTACACTTGAGCAAGAAAATAGTTTATTGAAGGGAATTATAGAGAAAGGAGTGTACAAAAGCCTTGCCGGGAGTAAGCAATTCGAGGAAATTGTGCGCAAGCAAGGAATGCACCGGAAGAATCAAGGTGTTGGTTTTGAACGAAAGTTCAATGCCAATGGAGTTGAGTGAGAATAAGATCAATACCCCAAGACAAAGTTTGTCCCTCAACAAGAGAAGTATACTTCTTTCAAGGGGACACAAGCTCAAGATGATCTTCCACCACAAGACTACAAGCAAAAAGGCAAGGACAAGCTTCAAGAGGAAATTGATGCATTTGAAGAAGCTCCAAAGACCTTAGTCAAGTGGATTCCCAAGACTACTTCAAGTTCCACTTCATCAAGTACGACTACAACTCCGAGGATTCCCATCAAGATGATGTGGATCCAAAAGAAGAAGAACTAGAGAGTTCTTGAGGGTGACTCCGCCAACTTACTTGACTCTTATCATTTTGGCAAGAACAAGTGCATTCAACTTCCACATCGTGCACTAGTTCAAGGAGTCACAAACCCTCTTGTTGGTAAGACAAGGGACAAGGTAACCTAAAAGTTTTCATGGACATCATCTTTGTGTGCATCACTCTATGTCTATGGATATCCTTGTTTGTTCCTTGTGGGACTAACCCATGTAGGTATTGAAAGTGCAATTCACTCAAATGGATAGCTCCAAGAGATCTACATCAACATTGAGCATCCACATCTTCAATATCTACATGAAGTCATCATCGACAAAACCCAAGGTTAGTTCATCCCTCTTAGGGGGGATATCACATCTAGGGGGAGCTTTACTCTAAGACTTGAGCTAAAGCAACTCTAAAGATGTGAACAAAACAATGCTTTATGTAAAAGTGGTAACCCCACTTGAGCTTAAACGATGAGTATGACCTATGATCAAGTGTTCTCACTTGACTCTAAGTCAATATGCTCATATATAGATGACCTTGTCATCGCAAATTGCTTGATAGATGCTAGAATTGGTTGTGCATGCCTTGCCACATATTTCATTTGCCATCTTATTGTGTGAGCATGTTGGTTGCATAATTTACTCATTCGAGGACATCCACTTGTTGTTTTGATTGTTCGGTTTTATCTTCTTTTGCCAAGTGTATGGACAAGAATGCCTAAGAACCTCCTCTAGCTATCTATGCTTTTCTCGTCTCAAACTCTATTCATGCTGCATCACAAAATTTGATCAAGTCAGATTCGAACCACTCTGTGTGAGGAGCGCTCGGAGTCCCCGATTCGTCATAGACTTAAACTTCCAAAACCTCTTTACGATTCTCAGTCTGACCGATACTCCACTTTCGGTCCTACCGAGATCATTAAGTTGATCTAGGTTTTCGATCTCGGTGCAACTGATTTGAACATTTCAGTCACACCGAGTTTCAGTAACTGCTTGCAGTTATGAATCTCGGTGCCACCGAGTTGTTCCACTCGGTCACACCGACAGGGTCGGGCTATATATAGTCACGGGCAAAATTTTGGAAATTTCTCCGAACCCCTCGCCCGCGCGATAGCCTGCTCTGCCCTCGTGGTCTCCGGATCGTCTTCTCGCTGCCAGCCGCCTCCAGTCGCTGGTCTCCGTCGCCGTCAACGGGAATTCTGCCCCGCCGTTGCCACCGTAGCAAGTCCCCGCCGAACTAGGGTATGGACTTGATCTTTGTGCTATTCCCCAATCTGATTCCTAGCACATTGTGATCATATTGATTCTAGCCACGTTTGATAAACTTCTATCCAGTCAATGAACTCATAGATTAGGTTTGATTCGAAAATTCTAGGTTTAGGTTTCCGCCGAAACCATCTCGGACCCACCGAGTTGAAAAACTCGGTCCCACCGATTTGGCTTATGCCATTGCACAAGTGAGACTCGGTCTGACCGAGAATTACTTATCGGTGTGACCGATTTTGGAACTCTGTGAAACCCTAGCAGTCTCGGTGCCACCGAACTGTGACTCGGTCCTACCGAGTTCACTAGTTTAGGTTCCAAAACTGCTTCGGTATCACCGAGTTTGAAAATCGGTAGATCCGAGATGATTTCAGTGGGAAACTAAAACTAAGTTTTTGGATCATTCTTTTGCAAAAATCTCTGCATTTTGTGATGCTCATCCTTTCTACCTCATCTATAATCTATTCACAGGGTCAGCAGTCAGTTTGTAGCATGTCTGATCAAAGTGATAGCCAGAATGTGTCAGAACAGCAAGTGGTGATGAGTGAGGGCACTAGTCCCTCCAGCTCTTCTGATGAAGGCAGCAGGAGCACTCCTAGCAATTTGCCAAAGGCTGCCACGAGACAAAGGAAGAAGAGGACTTCAGATTCCGAAGATGAGGACTATGTGGCAGAGGAAGAGGCCACTTCCAAGAGAGTTGAGCTAGCTCAAGGCACTAAGCCAGGCCTGAAAATCAAAAGGCCAACAGGCAGGCAGCCAATGTCAAAGGCCAGAATATCAACTGAGAAGCCCATAGAGCCAGTTGCAGCTGAGGGCAAGAAAAGAAAGGAAAGGGTGAAGAAGACTGTGGCTAGAGTTCTTGGCAAAGCTTCCATCATGGAAGAGGAAGAAGAAGAAGAGGTAGCTGCACCAGTGCCCAAGGCACCCAAGCTAATGGGAGATGCCATAAAATCAGGGGGAGCTGCTTCCAAGGCCAAGCCAGCTCCAAAGCCAAAGCCAAAGAGGAATACAAGAAGCATTCCTGCAGCTGAGAAGAACAAGGCCCCAGTGCCTGAGACTGTTGCTGAAGAAGAGGAAGAGAATGTCTTGAGAAAGCTAAAGCCCAAGATCCCAGACCACAACGATGCTCATCCTGTGGCTGAGGATATGAAGCTCAGGAGAGATTCAGGGCTGAGGAAGTGGAGAGAAGCAGACCCATATGCTTCAAGGAGAAGGACAGCAGTTGACTACAGATTTCACACCAAGGAGCAGCAGGATTTTTATGAGACAGTGTTGCTAGATAAGAAGCCCATTGTCTGTGATATGCGATGGGTTGATTGGAAATACATTAAGGACAATGAGGAGCACTATCCTGGAGTGCAAGACAGCTTCATAGCTTGTGGAGTAGCTGACTTTGTTGGGCAGAAGCTCACAAAGTGGAACGAGGAACTGATCATGCAATTCTACTCCACGGCACACTTTTTTCCAGATGGGAGGATCACATGGATGTGTGAGGGTACAAGGTACCAATCTACAGTGGCTGAGTGGGCACAGATCATTAATGCCCCAGAGGAGCATGATGATGACATGGACATATATGCCAAGAAGAAGATGGACCACAATTCAATGTCCAATATGTACAAGGAGATCCCAAATGAAGCACTTGATACCTTCAAGTTTGGCTCAGTACATTACCTTCTGTCAGGGCTCCCGACTATCAATTGGATCTTGAGGCACACCTTATTTCCCAAGTCAGGTGATCGCAAGATGATTAGAGGCCATGCTATCAACTTGCTACATGTGTTTGATGTGCCTCAGAAGTTCAAGGTGATGAGCCTCATAGTGGAAACTATCAAAAGGACTGCAGCAGATCAGAAGAGGAGCTGCGGATATGCCCCTCAAATTCAGGAGCTCATCAACTCCAAGATGGGCACGGGCATATATCTATTGGACAAGGAACACCTGCCCATCCGTCCAGATTTTGAGAATAACCAAGTGGTCATGACTGAGAACGAGCCATCATCTGCCCAAGCATACGCAAAGAAGGAGAAGGCGAGGAAGGAGAAAGCTGCCAAGATGCCTACTCAAGAGGAGGCATCTGAGTACTTCTCGAAGACTAAACAAGAGCAGCTTGGTTACTTGATTGCATCCACACTGATGATTGAGCAAAGTCTGGCCACCCTCACTCAGAATCAGCAGAGCCTTGAGAGAATCATGGAACAGAAGTTCTATGACTTGGATGTCAAAGTAACAGAAGTTCAGTCTGCAGTGGAGCAGCTCCAGGAGGACATGCAGGAGAGGAGAGGCAGGACTACCACTCATGCCTTTGCTAGAGTGCCAAGAGGTTCGAGGTCATCTGCCGTGCCAGTTGCTGACACAAGATCCACCACCTCAGCACCAGCCACAGCCTCAGTTCCACCAGCTCCAGCATCTACTTCAGCTCCAACTCCAGGGTCTACTTCAGCATCTACCGAAGCCTTCGTCCTTGGAGTGATCCGGACTCCGCCACCACCTGAAGATCAAGCCTGAGCGTCGATCTAGCACTATGCATTTTCTAGGAACTTTTTGGTAACTTGTTGCCAAAGGGGGAGAAGATGTATAGATCATAGGCTTCGAGAGAGAGAGTGTTGCTTTTCTCTCTTGCTTTATTTGGTGGTTTTTCAAACTTGTTTGCTTTTGAGTGCTTGAGATACTACGTCATTATTTGTGAGACATTGATGATCATGTGTTTGATCATAAGCTACACTTAATGCTTGCTTATTGCTATTATCCTATCTATCTTGTGTGATCATTCACTATTGGTGATGAGTGCATGTATTTCATTCTTATCATTTTAAGCGCTCCACCAAGATGTATGTGACATGGAAGAGTAACCCATGACTCTAACTCTTTGTGCATTTGCAGTCCAAAGCAAATTTTAAATATGCACAAATTTAGGGGGAGCTCTTACTTATCACATACTTCTCAAAGCGACGATATATTTCATGCTTATTATCATTTGTCGAAGCTTTGATCTATATGTTGTCATCAATTACCAAAAAGGGGGAGATTGAAAGTGCAACTATCCCTAGGTGGTTTTGGTAATTCATAACAACATATAGCTCATTGAGCTAATGCTATTCCAAGATGATTATTTCAGGAAAGCTCAATGATTGGCATGGCATGGATGTGAAAGTGGAACCCTCAAAATGCTAAGGACAAAGGATTGGCTCAAGCTCAAAAGCTCAAGACTCTTCATTTTATATTTTAGTGATCCAAGATCACATTGAGTCTTTAGGAAAAGCCAATACTATCAAGGAGGGATGAGGTGTTGCTTAATGAGCCTCTTGCTTCATGTGCTTAGTGATATACTCCAAAACCCTCAACTACTTTCCCATATCCACATTTGACCTAAACCCTAAGCCAAACTCGGTCCTACTGATTCTTCCTATCCGGCGCCACCGAGTTTCACTTGTCATTAGCCACTGCCAAACCCTAGCAATTCGGTCCTGCCGATAAGGATCTCGGTCTCACCGAGATGGGATTGCAAACTCTCTGTTTCCCTTTCGTAACTTTTCGGTCTCACCGAAAGAGCGAATCGGTCCCACCGAGATTGCAATGTAAACTCAGTGTTTCCCCTTTGTAACTTTTCGGTCTCACCGAGTTCCACTCGGTCTCACCGAAAGAGCAAATCGGTCCCACCGAGTTTGCCTGACCAACTCTCTGGTTAGCTAATTACCAAATTCCGTCTCACCGAGTTTGTGTAATCGGTCTCACCGAGATTACGTTATGCCCAAACCCTAACCATATCGGTCCTACCGAGTTGCATGTCAGTCCCACCGAAAATCTCTAACGGTCACTAGGTTTACATTTTCGGTCCGACCGAGTTTATTGATTCGGTCCCACCGAGATTGGAAAACTGTGTAACAGTTGGATTTTGTGTGGAGGCTATATATACTCCTCCACCTCCTTCTCATTCGATGAGAGAGATCCATCAGAACACACACATCATTCCAACTCATATGTTCTGAGAAAGAACCACCTACTCATGTGTTGAGACCAAGACATTCCATTCCTACCATATGAATCTTGATCTCTAGCCTTCCCAAGTTGCTTTCCACTCAAATCTTCTTTCCACCAAATCCAAATCCTATGAGAGAGAGTTGAGTGTTGGGGAGACTATCATTTGAAGCACAAGAGCAAGGAGTTCATTACCTACACACCATTTGTTACTTCTTGGAGAGTGGTGTCTCCTAGATTGGCTAGGTGTCACTTGGGAGCCTCCGACAAGATTGTGGAGTTGAACCAAGGAGTTTGTAAGGGCAAGGAGATCGCCTACTTCGTGAAGATCTACCGCTAGAGAGGCAAGTCCTGTGTGGGCGATGGCCATGGTGGGATAGACAAGGTTGCTTCTCCGTGGACCCTTTGTGGGTGGTTGCTTCTTCGTGGACCCTTCATGGGTGGAGCCCTGTGTGGACTCGCGCAACCGTTACCCTTGGGTGGAGCCCTCTGTGGACTCGCGCAACCGTTACCCTTCGTGGGTTGAAGTCTCCATCAACGTGGATGTAGGATAGCACCACCTATCTGAACCACGGGAAAAACATCCGTGTCTCCAATTGCGTTTGAATTCTCCAAACCCTTCCCTTTACATTCTTGCAAGTTGCATGCTTTACTTTCTGCTGCCTATATACTCTTTGCATGCTTGCTTGAATTATGTGATGATTGCTTGACTTGTCCTAAATTAGCTAAAATCTGCCAAGAACTAAAATTGGGAAAAGGTTAAGTTTTTATTTGGTCAAGTAGTCTAATCACCCCCCTCTAGACATACTTTCGATCCTACATCAACCACACCTGGATAACTTAGTATCTGCAGCAAAGTGTTTAGTAGCAAAAGTGGTATGATAATAATAGTAACGGTAGCAAAAGTAAAGATAAATGTTTTTGGGTTTTTGTAGTAGTTGTAACAGTACCAACGGAAAAGTAAATAAGCGAAGAACAATATGTGAAAAGCTCGTAGGCAATGGATCAGTGATGGATAATTATGCCGGATGCGATTCCTCATGTAATAGCTATAACATAGGGTGATATAGAACTAGCTCCAATTCATCAATGTAATGTAGGCATGTATTCCGTAAATTGTCACACGTGCTTATGGAAAAGAACTTGCATGACATCTTTTATCCTACCCTCTCGTGGAAGCGGGGTCCTAGCGGAAACTAAGGGATATTAAGGCCTCCTTTTAATAGAGAACCGGAACAAAGCATTAGCACATAGTGAATACATGAACTCCTCAAACTACGGTCATCACCGAGAAGTATCCCGATTATTGTCACTTCGGGGTTGTCGGATCATAACACATAATAGGTGACTATAGACTTGCAAGATAGGATCAAGAACACACATATATTCATGAAAACATAATAGGTTCAGATCTGAAATCATGGCACTCGGGCCCTAGTGACAAGCATTAAGCATAGCAAAGTCATAGCAACATCAATCTCAGAACATAGTGGATACTAGGGATCAAACCCTAACAAAACTAACTTGATTACATGGTAAATCTCATCCAACCCATCACCGTCCAGCAAGCCTACGATGGAATTACTCACACACGGCAGTGAGCATCATGAAATTGGTGATGGAGGATGGTTGATGATGACGACGGCGATGAATCCCCCTCTCCGGAGCCCCGAACGGACTCCAAATCAGCCCTCTCGAGAGAGATTAGGGCTTGGCGGCGGCTCCGTGTCGTAAAACACGATGAAACTTTCTCCTTGATTTTTTTCTCCCCGAACGTGAATATATGGAGTTGGAGTTGGCATCGGTGGAGGTCCAGGGGGCCCACGAGATAGGAGGCCATGCCCTAGGGGGGTGCCCCCTGTCTCGTGGACAGGCTGTGGGCCCCTGGCATTAATTCTTTCACAAAAAATTCTTATTAATTCCAAAAAGTGCCTCCGTGGATTTCCAGGACATTCCGAGAACTTTTCTTTTCTACACATGAAACAACATCATGGTAGTTCTGCTGAAAACAGCGTTAGTTTGGGTTAGTTTCATTCAAATCATGCAAGTTAGAGTCCAAAATAAGGGCAAAAGTGTTTGGAAAAGTAGATACGTTGGATACGTATCAGGTTTCACATACAAATATACTATCTTGGACATCTTTTATGATTGTGAAGCACTCATTAAGTATGACATGCTAAAAGAGTTGATGTTGGACAAGGAAGACAACGTAATGGTTTATGTTTTCTCACATCTCAGTTAAAGTATATTGTCATTGACCTTCCAAACATGTTGAGCTTGCCTTTCCCCCTCATGCTAGCCAAATTCCTTGCACCAAGTAGAGATACTACTTGTGCTTCCAAATATCCTTAAACCCTGTTTTGCCATGAGAGTCCACCATACCTACCTATGGATTGAGTAAGATCCTTCAAGTAAGTTACCATGTTGCAGGCAATAAAATTGCTCTCTAAATATGTATGACTTATTAGTGCAGAGAAAATAAGCTTTATACAATCTTGTTGTGGAAGCAATAAAAGCGACGGACTGCATAATAAAGGTCCACATACAAGTGGCAATATAAAGTAACGTTCTTTTGCATTAAGATTTCATGCATCCAACCCTAAACGCACATGACAACCTCTGCTTCCCTCTGCGAAGGGCCTATCTTTTACTTTATGTTTTTACTTTATGCTTGAGTCAAGGTGATCTTCACCTTTCCCTTTTTATTTTATCCTTTGGCAAGCTCCTCGTGTTTGAAAGATCATGGTATATATCCAATTGGATGTAAGTTAGCATGAACTATTATTGTTGACATCACCTAAAGGTGAATACGTTGGGAGGCAACACAATAAGCCCCTATCTTTCTCAGTGTCCGGTTGAAACTCCGTAACCACAAGTACTGCATGAGTGTTAGCAATTGTAGAATACTACATGATTGTTGAGTATGTGGACTTGCTGAAAAGCTCTATTCTTGACTCTTTCTGATGTTATGATAAATTGCAATTGCTTCAATGACTGAGATTATAGTTTGTTAGTTCCCAATGAAGTTTCTGAACCATACTTGACATTGTGAATTGATTGTTACTTGAGAATGAGAAATCATCTGACAAAATCTATATATGTTGCTGTTATAAGAATGATAATGATGCCCTAATGTCCATATTTTATTTTTATCGACACCTCTATCTCTAAACATGTGGACATATTTTTCGATATCGGCTTCCACTTGAGGACAAGCGAGGTCTAAGCTTGGGGGAGTTGATACGTCCATTTTGCATCATGCTTTTATATCAATATTTATTGCATTATGGGCTGTTATTACACATTATATATCAATACTTATGGTTATTCTCTCTTATTTTACAAGGTTTACCATGAAGAGGGGGAATGCCGGCAGCTGGAATTCTGGCTGGAAAAGGAGCAAACATTGGAAACCTATTCTGCACTGCTCCAAAAATCCTGATACTCCACGGAACTTATTTTTGGAATTAATAAGAATTATTGAGAGAAAGAAACACCTGAGGGGGCCCACACCCTGTCCAGGAAGGTGGGGGCGCGCCCACCCCTACTGGGCGCGCCCCCTGTCTCCTGGGCCCCCTGGTGGCCCTCCGGTGCCCATCTTCTGCTATATGAAGTCTTTTACCCTGGAAAAAATCGTGGGCAAGCTTATGGGACGAAACTCTACCTCCACGAGGCGGAACCTTGGCGGAACCAATCTAGAGCTCCGGCACAGCTGTTCTGCCGGGGAAACTTCCCTCCGGAAGGGGGAAATCATCACCATCGTCATCACCAACGATCCTCTCATTGGGAGGGGGTCAATCTCCATCAACATCTTCACCAGCACCATCTCCTCTCAAAACCCTAGTTCATCTCTTGTATCCAATCTTGTATCAAAACCACAAATTGGTACATGTGGGTTGCTAGTAGTGTTGATTACTCCTTGTAGTTGATGCTAATTGGTTTACTTGGTGGAAGATCATGTGTTCAGATCCTTAATGCATATTAATACTCCTCTGATTATGAACATGAATATGCTTTGTAACTAGTTACGTTTGTTCCTGAGGACATGGGTGAAGTCTTGCTATTAGTAGTCATGTGAATTTGGTATTCGTTTGATATTTTGATGAGATGTATGTTGTCTCTCCTCTAGTGGTGTTATGTGAACGTCGACTACATGACACTTCACCATTATTTGGGCCTAGAGGAAGGCATTGGGAAGTAATAAGTAGATGATGGGTTGCTAGAGTGACAGAAGTTTAAACCCTAGTTTATGCGTTGCTTTGTAAGGGCCTGATTTGGATCCATTTGTTTAATGATGTGGTTAGGTTTACCTTAATACTTCTTTTGTAGTTGCGGATGCTTGCAATAGGGGTTAATCATAAGTGGGATGCTTGTCCAAGTAAGGGCAGTACCCAAACACCGGTCCACCCACATATCAAATTATCAAAGTACCGAACGCGAATCTTATGAGCGTGATGAAAACTAGCTTGACGATAATTTCCATGTGTCCTCGGGAGCTCTTTTCTCATTATAGGAAATTTTCCAGGCTTGTCCTTTGCTACAAAAAGGATCGGGCCACCTTGCTACACTTTATTTACTTTCATTGCTTGTTACCTGTTACAATTTATCTTATCACAAAACTATCTGTTACCTACAATTTCAGTGCTTGCAGAGAAAACCTTACTGAAAACCGCTTATCATTTCCTTCTGCTCCTCGTTGGGTTCGACACTCTTACTTATCGAAAGGACTATCATAGATCCCCTACACTTGTGGGTCATCAGGCCGCAGCCTGACACCAGCTTGCCACCATCTCTTTAGTACCGGTTTGTGGCACGAACCAGGACTAATGACCACCGCTCGCCTAGCCGTTGGAACCGGCACTAATGGTCACACTAGTGCCGGTTCAATTACAAACCGAGACTAATGAGCTTCACATTAGGCCCTTTTTCTACTAGTGAGCCGGAGTGTCCGGGGTGAATTACCTCCTCCTCTTCCTCTTCTTCCTCCTAATGGGGTGTAGGAGTTGTGGAAATAGACTTTGGAATCAAAAGCTTTTAGACATAGTAGAAATAAAAGTGAGTAGTGTGGTTTCAGTACTACTACGAACGAGGAGGAGATCAGACTCGACGGACAAGTGATACTTCATTAGGACACCTTCCAATATTTGAGGTCGATATTGAAGAAGGATGGTGATGAAGATGTGAGTCATCAAATCAAAGCCATATGGATGAAGCGGCAGCAAGCTTTTAGTGTCCTCTGTGACAAGCGAATGGCATAGAAGCTAAAATGCAGGTTCTATAGGACGACAATTTGAATTACGATGTTGTATGACACATAATGTTGACCATCTAAAGAGCGACATGTCCAACATTTAGGTGTAGTAGAGACAGTGACGGAGGCAGGAATAATTTTTTAGTGTGGCAGAGTTTATTAATAAGTGAACCAATGTATAAATATAATTTTTTGGGAGGGGGGGGGGGATAGCACGTATGTAGGCCCCACAACTTAGCCTTTCCAATTTACTAAGCCTAAGGCCCAAATAACGGTTTACACTACCTTCTATCGTCTTCCTCCCCAGTCCCAACGACAGAAGATAAAGCAGAGCATCCATGACCGTGTCTACAATTTGCAGCAACTAGTTGCAAATAGGCAAATTGGAAATGAAGAAAAAAAACCGGAGCAGGAGGAATCCCCAACTCTCCCTGCATGGCCTAGCAGAAACTGAAACCAAAGAACAAAGACGTATACATACGTAGTATTTTTGCCAAATTTCAGGTATGGCGGCCGCCAAACCTCGCCATATAGCTAGATCCTCCCGTGAGTAGAGATGTGCATCCTGAGATGGATATGTGGCTACACAAGAAAGGCTTGGGTCTAGAATGATAATATACGTCATAGAGTTGGGGTAGAACCAATTAAAGAGAATATATTTCAACGTCTGAGATAGTTTGGACATATACAACGCAGGCCTCTAGAAACGGCAATGCACGAAAGATTAAAGCGTGCTAATAATGTCAACAGATGTCGGAGTAGAACAAACTTGACAGGGGAGGAATCCGTAAAAAGATACCCGAAGGACTGTAATATCACCAAAGAACTAGTCATGCACAGGTACATGGAAATGAGCTATCCATATGCCAGAAATAAGATAAGGTTTTGAGATCTTATGGGTTTCAACTCTAATCTGATGCTGTTGTTCACGAATTTCAAAAAATGATCAAGAATATGAAAAATGTTGGTGAATCTGAAAAATTGTTCATCAGTAATAAATATTCATGAATCTGAAAAAAAAAACATTTCCATGAATTTAAACATGATTCATGAATTCTTAAAAATGCTCACAAACTTAAAAAACACGAATCAAAAGAATTCACAAACTTCAAAAGGTTCCTCAATTTAAAATAATGTTTGCCAAGTAAAAAATGTTCAAGGCTTAAAAATGTTTGCAATTTTTTACTAAATTGAAACTTCAAAAAATTCAATGATTGTTTAAAAAATATGTAATGAAAAATGTTCATGCATTTTAAAAAAATGTTCATGAACTAAAAATTAAAAAACTAAAAAAATAATTTAAAAATGAAAAAAGTGAAAACCCTGAAGAAAAACACGTGAGATAAAAATAACTAGATGGAAGCCTTTAGAACCTTCTCAAAACCCATATGAAAAAGGTCAATGGGCCGGCCCAAGGCAGCTGTAGGGAGCTGAATTGCATGTCCAGTTGTTGTGGGAACAACTAATTAACGAGCGCTCCTTCGGAAGCCTCGCAAGGATCAGCGCCACTTGGTGCGCTCATAGCCAATCGCTACGTGTCGCGCTCTAGGTGCTCCCTCCGGATTTTGTTTTTTTATTTTTACGCACGCGTTTTCAGCTTTTTAAACGATTTTCCCCCCTTTTTTTACGTTTCGGTTTTCTACCGATCTTCCCTAGCTTTTCGGCCAAAAAAACATTTCAAAAAAAATGATTTTTTGCGCAAAAAAATGCATTTTTTCTCAAGAGCCACGATTTTGTTTTCGCGAGAGGCACGGTTGTGCTTTCACGAGAGGCACGGCCGTGCCTCTTGGAAACGGAAAAAAAACGTGTTTTCTGGTTTTTTTTCTTTCGCGAGAGGCACGGTTTTGCTTTTGCGAGAGGCACGGGCGTGCCTCTTTCGGAAAGGAAAAAAACGCGTTTTCTATTTTTTTTTTCTTTCGTGAGAGGCACGGTTGTGCTTTCGCGAGAGGCACGGGCGTGCCTTTTTCGGAAAGGGAAAAAAATGCGTTTTCTGTTTTTTTTTCTTTCGC
>NC_041386.1:607730739-607818591 GCF_002162155.2 Triticum dicoccoides
TTTCGCGAGAGGCACGGACGTGCCTTTTTCGGAAAGGGAAAAAAACGCGTTTTTTATTTTTTTATTCTTTCGCGAGAGGCACGGTTTTGCTTCCGCCAGAAGCACGATTGTGCTTTCGGGAGAGGCACGGGCGTGCCTCTTTCGGAAAAGGAAAAAAACGCGTTTTTTGTTTTTTTTCTTTCGCGAGAGGCACGGTTTTGCTTCCGCGAGAGGCACGGTTGTGATTTCGTCAGAGGCATGGGCGTGCCTCTTTCGGAAAGGGAAAAAACCCGTGTTCCCGGTTCGGTTTTTTCGTCCGTTTTTTTTGTGAAAAAAAAGTTCGTCAAAACCTATCAACATGGGATCTAGTTTTGAAGATCTCGACGCGAGGAATCCAATGACGAAAGCGGTTCGAGATTTGGACGCACGGTTTAAGAGATAAAACATTTTGAATAAACGGATGTACGAAAAAAGGAAAAACTCCCAGGTTGCAACAAGTGGCGCACATGCAACGCGCCACTTGTCGCAACCTGGGGAAATTGAAGTGATCTCCGCAAGAAATACTCCTTAATTAGTGATTTCGAGTTGTTGTTATACTAAGACGCGGGTTCCTATATGGCGCATAGGGTGCCCCCGAGCGACCGCCAGGCACGCACCCCCCCCCCCTCCCCCAGAGCGCTCGTATGGGCCAGCCCATATCCCATTTATTTTTCTTTTCGTTTTTTTAGTTCTCTTTTTTCTTTTTTTTCTTTTTTTCTTTTCTGTTTCCTTTTTGCTTTCCTTTTCTTTTTTTCCTTTTCTTCCCAAATTCATGAACATTTTTTTTATCAAATTCAAAAAATGTTTGCAATTTGTAAAAATGCTCAATGATTCAAAAAATGTGCATAAAATTCCTTTTTTGTTCATCCGATTGAAAACATGTTCATTAAAATTAAAAATTAGTTCATCTAATTGAAAAATTGTTCACCAAATTCAAAAATCGTTCATCAATTTCAAAATTTGTTCCCCAAATTTAAAATTTGTTTGTCGATTTCAAAATTTGTTCATCAAATTAAAATTTTGTTCATTTTCTTTTTTTATTTTCTTACAAAATTTGTATGTTCATAAAATTCGTTTTTTGTTCATCGGATTGAAAAAATGATTTTGAAAATTCAAAATTCGCTCATCAGATTCAGAAAATGTTCATCAAATTCGAAATTTGTTCATCGATTTCAAAAATTATTCACCAAATTCAAAATTTGTTCATCATCTTTTCAAAATTTGTTCGTAGGTTTCAAATTTTGTTCAATGAATTCAAAATTTGTACTTCCATTTTTCAAAAATATATTCTTAAATACAATTTTGTTCATCAAGTTTAAAAAATGTTCATCGTATTAAAATTTTGTTCATCAAATATAAAAAAATGTTAATCACTATTAGAAAAATGCTCATATAAATTTGTTCGTCAAAATAACTAAATTTTCATTAAAATTCAAAGAAAGTTCATTATTTTTAAATCAGGAACATTTTTTTACAAAATTCAATTTTCTAAATTACGAATTATTTTGAAGAAAAACGGAAAGCAAAAATAGTAAAAAAACAAATTAGAAAAACCGGGGCTTTCAGCCCCGCTCGTGGGCCAGCCCACTAGGTGCGCACGGGAGCGGACGGGTGCGCGCTGGCATGTTCGCCAGCGCGTCAGGTGCCATATAGGAGAGCTCCCTACTAAGACAAGATAAACCATACATACCACAATGTCTTGAATGTGATAGTTATAAATCACATTTTTCACAAACAAGGTGTCACATATCTCTGACAAGTGGCCATAACGTTTCTCTCGTGTTCAACATGTTTGCTGAACAAGAGAACAACTTCTCAAGAGTTCGTGCTATTATTAGTTCATCTTCAAGCTGGTAAGCGTGCATCAACCAGCATCTTGTGCGGATTTATGTATCAAGCACCCGATCTACCGCCCTTCAAAACAATCTGATCGTATACAAGGTAGGATCAACTGTTGCGCATAGGAAATGGCACCAGAGTGTAAGCTAATCAGGTTGTCTGACTGAACCATCAAGGACAGCACCAAGAGACACACAGTACCAGGCCAAAAATTAAACTGATGAACTACGAGGTGAATTGGCATTGTCATCTGCAGCTCTGCTCGGCACCGGCAATGAGCCGATCAATCAGCTGGCGAAGGAGTGTTCCGATCAGTCAGCCATGGTTGCCTTGCCGACATGGCTGAATCTGAATCCTCCATCTTTCTACCTGAACAACATGTTGTTTACCTCCCCTGCACCTGTACCATACATACAGGTACCCCGTCAGTTCAGTATGGTTCAGTTGAGTTGCTATCAATCATGCATCTATATATGTATGCACACAACAACTGTTCCATGTGTGAAGCAAATGTAGATGCAAAGCTTACCTGTCTGGCTGCTCCAGGCATCGTCCGTCATCAAGGGTGCCATCTCGGTCAAACACCCTGGTGCACACAACCTGCAACCAGTTCGTGAGACCTATTCTCAGATATAAGAATGTATATATAATATACCAACCCTCATCGCAACACTAGAATTCGAATCTTGGTACAGATTTATCAAGAATAAATGCTGAATTCTCGACATGGCAAACGAAAGGTGTTTAATTATCAAATTAAATAGTCCTGACAGTGTTCCATTTTTTACATACTCCCTCCATTTTTATATACAAGGCCACAAACTCATATTACAGGTACCAAGGTAAAATTTAATGCTTACTTTGCAAGTCACCATTTTTTTTTCGTTTACTGGAATCATTAATACGCAACATGCATGCAAGGAAACTGAGTGGAGGAACTAGCTAGTGTCATTATGTTGGCATGCATGCAAAATTAAACAGGTTGCTAGTACGAGGAAATGTCATTAATTCTTTCCTCGATTACTGTTTGTGGCCTTGTATAGATGCAAAACGTATATCTCATAGTGGCCTTGTATAAGTAAATGGAGGGAGTACCTATCAACAACGGTTCAGTTAGTACCAAAGGTTCAGCAACAAGTTCATTATTGGTGAGGACGGTCTCCCTATATATCCTCCTCCACATGCATTGGGGTCCAAGAGCCCAGCAGCAACAGAGAAGAGTCCTGCCACTTTACTCCTTGGTGCCCTTCAAGCCCGCACGTCGTCAGTCTCCTTCTCCTTGATCTTCCTGAGCTTTCTCGGGAACTACTGACTGTCCTGGGTGCACTCTGCATCAGCCAGCAAGAGTTTATCCACATGCAATCTGTGCCGGCCAAGTGCCGTGAGTATCCCAAGCAATGCTTCCCAGAAGACTGACAAGGATGCCACATCACAAAGTATTAGAAATCATCACTAGTAGCATAAAATATCTCATTGAAACAAATTTGTGAAGTAAAAACAGGAATTAGAAAGGAGAGATGTGATGTTCTCTTCTGTTGCTATGGCAAGGAAATCATACATGATATGGCATCTTTTCTGGTGCTTCCTAGCTCAATAGAAGTGCCACTGTTCCAGGATTAAAAAAAATGAAGTACTACACTCAACACCCAGACATGAACATCATTCCCATCCACACATACCACCAGACCAATCAACAGTTTGTACAATGTTTCTAATACTTCCACCATTTGGTTGGAGTAGCTGCCAAACCAGTCTGTTGGTGCCACTGCTATCACCTTCTCACCATCACTAGAGCATGTAACATGTATCTCCTAGTTGCAGGTTCTAACAGGCATGGTTGACACTTTCAGCCTTTATCCTTCTTCTCTAACAGATCATCCTCTAAAAATATATTGACACAATAAGAATTTAGAGAGTGGAAAACATGCTTACAGAAATATTATTTGTACTGCAGATGGAGACACGGTAACAGGTACATGGTTGCTCAAATTTGGTGGTTTGAAGAAGATGAAGCAGCATTAATTGACAGATTTTGGACTGTCTTCCCGTTAAGTCGAATGTATGGAACATGAGAAATGTTTGGCCAATCTGATCCTCCAGGTTTGAAGTTATTTTCCATGTTGAAGCCATCCATGATCAATTCTTGGAGGTTAAGTGGCACAAGTCCGTTCAGTGACACCGGTAACGTCATGGTAAAATGAAGTCTTTTCAACGAGACAAGTCTGCCTAGTGTAGAAGGGAGTCGTCCGTGGAGAAAGCGACAGTGAAAAAACTCAATTTTCTCTACAGAGATCAGTTGTTGAAACCATTCCTCCTGCTCTGGGGTAAAGCTAAAGGCCTCCAAATAAGAGATACACAGATCTCTCACTGAGGAGAGGAAAGAATTTCGATTAATCAAGCTCACATCTGTTTCTAGATTGGTAAGGTGAAGTACGCCCTGCTCATCTTGTCTACTTGAATTGTCTGAGAACTCGGCAAGAATGTTAGGACAGCCATAAACATTAACTTTCCTGAGGCTGGGAAAGCAGTGTAACCCATCAATCAAACGTAGCCCTCCACATTTTCTAAGATATAGATACTCCAGTGACTTCAACTGATGCCCAGAGAATAGCACTGGGTGATCGCAGTAAGACATACTTAATTTTTTGAGACATGCCAAGAGTTGTAAATGTTGTGGCAGTGCCTTGACAAAGTCCCCACAAGCTGAAATGTCAAGTTCTGACAGTGAAGATATGAATGATAGATACGGCACTTCTTCCAGTGAAGGGAAATTGTGAAGTCGAAACCTGGTGATGTGTGGAAGGAGAGGGCCATGATCTTCTTCGGCATGTAACCATTTTATCCATGATGTCATCGAAGAAATAGTTAAGTCCTCCAAACTTGGGAGGCAACCGAAAGATGTTCCATCGACATGCTTCACTGACGACAGGTTATCTAGGGTGAGATGCTTGAGTGAAGGGAATTTTCCAAATGGTGGAAGTGCAACCAGAAGTCGACAGTTTCCAACATGAAGGGACTAAATTTTTGTAAAGATGTGACCTTGCAACATCCAGCTTGGTGAAGTTGAGGCCCCGTAACCTTCAATCATGAGCTCTTTCAGATTTGGGTGCGGCTGCAATCCTTCAAGTACATCTTTGGATACATTTCTCCCCTTCAACTCCAAGGCCTCAAGGTGCTTCTTCTCAATCATATTGGCATCCATTGCCTCATGTGTGCTCCTAATGATGTGGATATTGCTAATGCAAAGTTTTCCAGATAACTCTTGCATGTTCTTTATCTCACTTATCATGAATCCATTTCTCTTTCCAGCGCTGAAATTCTCCAATTCTTGAAGTTTACTTAGTTGTCCAATACTAGGAATCATAGAGAGAGAGCTGTAGCATCAACATACAGGTGACGTAAGTTGGCAAGACTATTGATGCTTTGAGGAATAGTATTCCGGGCATATCCGCGGAGGTATAGAACTTGAAGATTGCAAGGGAAGTTGCGCAAATTGCTGATTTTTGTGAAAGAAAGATCAAAGAATCTCAATTTTCTCAAGGAAGAAATGTTGGGCAGCATATTTGTCAGCACCTCCAAATGAGACAAGTCCAACACTCGTATGCTACTTGAGTTAGCCAACATATTGTCCAGAATATCACAAATTGCATTACTGTCACAATGACCAAACAGTAAGATTGTCCGCAGATTTTTATACTTGTTGAGTTCATGAAGGTGAAGTTGATTACCAACGTGCAGAGCCAAGTGGCGAACAGTTGGTGATGCTCTCTGTGAGGTCTCTCTGTGGAGAAAGCATTCATATGAAGAAACACCAATTGCCAGAGCCCGTACTAGATCGTGCATAATGTACCTCTTTTTGTCAAATGTAGCCTGGAATGATCTTTGCACAAGTTCATCAAACAATTTACCTCCAATATCCTCTAATCTAGTGCCACCAGATGCGCTTTGTTCAATGAAATCGTGAGAAATCCACATATTGACCAATCTATCTTTATCAAACAAGTAATTTCCTGGAAAAATCGAACAGAAAGCGAAGCACTGCCTTTGTCTAGGCTGTAGATCCTGATAACTAATCCCCATGTATGGAAGGATTTCACAAAGAACTTCACTCAGGTCCCACCAATCGCTCTCAAGGATGCTTCTCCACTGGTGTACGGTAAATCTGGATCTTAACAGATTTCCCATTACTTTTGCTGCTAACGGCAAGCCATCTAGTTTTTTTGCTATTTGCTCACCAATTAACAGAAGAATCTGATTGTTCTCCACCACAACATTGCTGGTGCCAAATGCATAATACTGGAAAGCTGACCAAAAACTCTCCCATGGCAAAGGTGCTAATGGAACTTGACACATTGTTGCTACTTTGTCTGCAACCTTTTTGCTTTGTGTTGTGACAAGAACTACAATTCCTGGCACTTCACGAGTTATGGCAGTAAGCAAACTATTCCACTGCTCACACATCTCATCCCAAACACTATCTAGCACAAGAAGGAATCTTCCTTCCTGCTGGATGACATTTTGAACATTGTTAAGAACTGTTTCCAGACTATCAGCGTAGTCAAAAGATGAATCATTTCCTTTCAAAGAGCGCAACATCTCTTGCAGGGTTCTCTTCACACTAAAGTGTCTTGAAACATACACCCATGCTCTCTGTCTAAAGTGGCCCTTCACACTTCCATGATTGTAAATGACTTGAGCAAGGGTTGTCTTCCCAACCCCGCTCATACCAACAATTGGTATAACATCAACACCACCAATGCGGCACCTTGCCCCAAGCTTTGCTCTTACGCTACTGGATTCTGGTTCAGAGCCAGATGAACCCAGAACAATTTTCAGTATCATCTCCAGAACTTCATCGCGGCCAAACACCTTGACATCAATCGGAACACGAGAAGTAGTCTCTCCACCTATTCCCTCCTTGGTGGATGCTAAGCTGCTCTGCTTCATGAGCTCCAGAAATATGTTGGACGTTGCGCAAAGGTGGTCGAGCTTTTGCACAACACATTCAAGCATTCGCAGACTCTCATCAGGCACAATCAAACCTCTCAGGACCCTAACTGATGACGATATAAGCTCGGACACCTTGCGCTTTCCTGTGAATACCTCACGAGTGTCAAATCTGTCGAGCACATCCTCTGCTTCATAGGCAGCATCATGGAGGTTCCTCAACCACTTGGTAAGACTAGTGTTGATGATAACCTCATTGTCAGCCACCTCAGTTATTGCCTTCACGATCGTGAGGTTTGTGCGGAGTTTTGTCAGAAGCTCTTCAGTAGCATGGCTTAGATTATAGTTGTTGTCAAGGAAATCAATCGTCTAGTCGGCAACACGCTGGATAACTGCCGATGAGAAACCACCAGCCACCTGCTCTACAGTTGCAGACATCATGATTGGGACCCTGCAATGATGATATAATTTTTTAGTCCATACCTTTAAGTAGTTATGCAAAGTTGCCTCGTGTTAATGAAGAGGTGAGCAGATCAATGAAGAGCTTCAGCTTGGAAAGGAGATAGATCTCTGCTTGACTAAAGATCACTAGATACTAAAAAGAACTTTGAATCACTATGCAGACAAGGAGACCAGGAAATTACTTTCATATGCCCACAAATCAGAAATTAGCTGAGTTTTCCTATTATATTTGTTATAATTGTGAGAACAGACTTTAGTCCCCGAGGGCCTGGAAAGAGATTGTACAGAATGGCATCTCTGGGTAGTGCTGTAAATGTTACTTAGTAAATTCGACACAGGAACTAGCCTGCATGCGGTTATCTTTTTTGCTTTTTGTATCCAAGAAGAGCATGCCAAATATCAAGGTAATAATGAAAAAGTCGGAACAGAGTACAGAAGGAATTGGGAAATTTTAGGAATTATAGGCTCAAGTAACCAAGTATCAAGAAGATGAACAGCTAAGTTAAAGACGACCAAGTCCAGCGAAATTAACAAAGTAGCACAGGATATAGAAGGAATCGAGAAATCCTAGGAATTGGGCCTGAACAAACTTTAAACCATATGAGCAGATCTTGAATAGATTCAGACGCAATCTTCACCAGGAATGAAATGGTGTGTGTGTGAAGCTGGGGAGAGCCGTACCTGCGAGAGAGAGAGAGAGAGAGAGAGATGGCGGCCGGTGATCCTGCGGGAGGGGAAGGGGCTGGCTGGAAGGTCGGAGATGGCCCGCGGCGGCGACGACAAGCGATGGATTCCCGTGTTCCAGGTCCGAGCCGCCGTCACCCGTCAGCTGCTATCCTGAAGCTGAAAGTTGCCGGATCGGGCGGTGCGAAACTAAGAGCATCTACAGCCCGCCGGCGATCACGAAAGTTTGATTCAGGCGGATGCTTTTGACCCAGAAGGACACTTTAAACGTGACTCAAACAAACGTCTGAACTAATCGTCATCTTTTGTATCCAGCCCGGGTCGATATGGACGCGTCCGAGCGGACCCGACTCACGCTTGCCCACCCGGCCCACATATATTCCTCCTCATGAGCTCGCCGGACTAAATCCTAACCACTTCACTCCACTGCCCTCCGCCTCCCAAACTCACCTCCGACAATCTCCGACCTTCTCAGTTATGGCGGGCAGCGGATCTGACTTCGATCAGTCCGGAGCCGTCGACTAGGGTGTCATTTCGTGCGGGTTGAAGGAGGCAATGGTCGCCCGCATTGCACTCTGCCGCTCCTGGGAGGACAACGCCCAGCGGACGACGGGATCTGTCCGGCACTACTCCATTGCGTTAGCTCAACGGGCGTTCGAATCCTTGGGGGCTGGATCATCGCGGTCTCAGCATCCTTCAAATCTCTCCTTCCCCATCACCGGTCGGGCGAGGTATGAATCCCACCAAGACCGGTGTGCCAGGCGTGGGGAGGAGAGGATAAGGGTCGCCGTGGCCCCACTCGCTGCCGACACGACGACGGCGAAGGCAGCTAATGCGGCGGCTGGGCGGCCATATAGGAGGAAGTCATCCGCACCCGCATTGTGAAGAAGAGGCAGCGAAGGAACACGCGTGTCTCATCCTGAGAGCAAAGTCGGGCGGTCTGTGCCATGGTCGGACTGCCACCAAATGAGGACAGCGACGGTGAGAACAGCTCTGGTGATGAGCAAATCCGGCTCAATCCCTACTGCATGTTCCACTGGTACTTCCGCAAGAAAGACGGCAATGGCGCCTGAAAGAGCAAGGGTAGCCCGGGATGATCTTCTCCACCATAGCCAAACATGCCAAATTTTGGTAGTACGATGGCATGTTTGGCAATGTAGTAGTTTGAAGATGTGTAATGTATCGTTTATGTATAGTTGCATGAGTTTATATGGATTTGAGGTATGCGAATTGAGGTGTCCGGCTGTAGACGCTCTAATTTACATCTATGATACTCTCTCTATCCATATATAGGTCCTATTAAATTTTTTCCTGTCTTTCACTATTGATAAAATTAATAATATGTGAGATATATAATGTGAAAATTTTATCATTAGAAGCTCCTTTAACGTACGATATTTTTGAAAAACTTCTGATATATTCATCTTTAGTCATGCAATAAACACTAGAAATAATAAAAGTTACATACAGACTCAATGTATGAATTTGACGCCATGCCTTGTGTAACTTAATGTCATATATTATTGCTTTAACATATGGTCAAAGTTAGCTTCAAAAAATGCATTAGACCTTATATATACGGACGAAGGGAATAGTATCTATTAATTCGTGGACCGGTCCAAACCTCTATTTTCCCGCAAATTGAAGGCAAACTATAGGATATGTGTGGGCGTTTGGACCACTGCCACCACGTACGCATCCGTCAACCCGGTCTCACCCAAAACTCTATCCCACGTCCACACCCTCTATCATCGGCACCAGCTAACCAGTTAGCGTTCTTTCAGAGCGCCGGCACCACATTCATGCCGGCTCAAAGTAGACACAACATCCCACTGGAGCCAGCATTGAAGCGGCCCATCATTGGCACCGCTACGACGACAGGGCCGGCCCGCCCACGTCCATCATCGACCTCACCTTCACCGGTGACAGCTAGGTCGTGGACTCTGACGAGGAGGAGTAGGCATGGGAGACGACAGTGCTTCGTGTCCCATATGGACCAATCTATGCCGTTGGGGAACGTGGTAATTTCAAAAATTTCCTACGCACACGCAAGATCATGGTGATGCATAGCAACGAGAGGGGAGAGTGTTGTCCACGTACCCTCGTAGACCGAAAGCGGAAGCGTTAGCACAACGCGGTTGATGTAGTCGTACGTCTTCACGATCCGGCCGATCAAGTACCGAACGCACGGCACCTCCGAGTTCTGCACACGTTCAACTCGATGACGTCCCTCGAACTCCGATCCAGCCGAGTGTTGAGGGGGAGTTTTGTCAGCACGACGGCGTGGTGACGATGATGATGTTCTACCGACGCAGGGCTTCGCCTAAGCACCGCTACGATATGATCGAGGTGGATTATGGTGGAGGGGGCACCGCACACGGCTAAGAGATCAAGAGATCAATTGTTGTGTCTATGGGGTGCCCCCTGGCCACGTATATAAAGGAGTAGAGGAGGGGAGGGGCCGGCCCTCTCTATGGCGCGCCCTAGGGGAGTCCTACTCCCACCGGGAGTAGGATTCCCCCTTTCCTAGTAGAACTAGGATCCCTTCCAAGTAGTAGGAGTAGGAGAGAAGGAAAGGGAAGGGAAAAGGAGAAGGAAGGAAGGCGGCGCCCCCTCCCTAGTCCAATTCGGACCAGCCCATGGGGAGGGGTGCGGCCACCCTTTGAGGCCTTTCTCTCCTTTCCCGTATGGCCCTTAATGGCCCAATACGAGTTCCCGTAACTCCCCGGTACTCCCAAAAATACTCGAATCACTCGGAACCTTTCCGAAGTCCGAATATAGTCGTCCAATATATCGATTTTTACGTCTCGACCATTTCGAGACTCCTCGTCATGTCCCCGATATCATCCGGGACTCCGAACTCCTTCGGTACATCAAAACATATAAACTCATAATATAACTGTCATCGTAGCGTTAAGCGTGCGGACCCTACGGGTTCGAGAACTATGTAGACATGACTGAGACATGTTTCCGGTCAATAACCAATAGCGGAACCTGGATGCTCATATTGGCTCCTACATATTCTACGAAGATCTTTGTCGGTCAGACCGCATAACAACATACGTTGTTCCCTTTGTCATCACTATGTTACTTGCCCGAGATTCGATCATTGTCCGAACTACATAGAAGGGAATTCCATATCCATATATCGGATTAGATAATGAATCTAACCTAGGAATATATAATATAATATCCTATATATATACATTTGTTTCTTCTATTTTGTTTGCATATTTTCTCATTTTCTATTGAATCGGATCACAATACCTAGTTCAATCTCGTTACCAGTAAGTCTCTTTACTCGTTCCGTAATACATCATCCCGCAACTAACTCATTAGTTGCAATGCTTGCAAGGCTTAGGTGATGTGCATTACCGAGAGGGCCCAGAGATACCTCTCCGACAATCGGAGTGACAAATCCTAATCTTGAAATACGCCAACCCAACAAGTACCTTCGGAGACACATGTAGAGCACCTTTATAATCACCCAGTTACGTTATGACGTTTGGTAGCACACAAAGTGTTCCTCCGATAAACGGGAGTTGCATAATCTCATAGTCATAGGAACATGTATAAGTCATGAAGAAAGCAATAGCAACAAACTAAACGATCAAGTGCTATGCTAACGGAATGGGTCAAGTCAATCACATCATTCTCCTAATGATGTGATCTCGTTAATCAAATGACAACTCATGTTTATGGTTAGGAAACATAACCATCTTTGATCAACGAGCTAGTCAAGTAGAGGCATACTAGTGACACTTTGTTTGTCTATGTATTCACACATGTATTATGTTTCCGGTTAATACAATTCTAGCATGAATAATAAACATTTATCATGATATAAGGAAATAAATAATAACTTTATTATTGCCTCTAGGGCATATTCCCTTCATGTGCCTCATGTCCTTTCTCGCCGGTGACCGCACCTACACTTTTCAGGACTCACGGTCACAGGACATGGACACATAAGGGAATAATAAGGACTTGGAGGGCAGGCACCAACGAAGATGTAGACAAGATTAGGGTCTGGATGCTTTTTCTTGAAGGAAATATGTAAAAAAAACATAATGACTTTGGTCGGCTTTTAATGAAAAATGTCTGGTTTACATTCAATTTGGTCGATTTGTTGAAATATCGTTTGAAATGTATGCAAGCATGGTAGAATGACCAGTCCTTGTATCACTGTTGGCAGACGCATCCTGAACAAACACAATGTTGGTTGTTGGGTCCGGATGGAAAATGCCATTATCTCCTTGTGACACCTAAGAGGATCTACAGTCGGGCGTCCTATATCCGTCTCAAACGTTCGGATAGGCCGTCCGGTCACTGATCGGTCAAAAAACCAACCCAACCGAACCTCTCAAACAGGCCTCAAACGCCTGGGCTGGCCAGCACCCCCTCATATCTGTCCCATATATAGGGCAGATATGAGGCGGCCCGAGCGCGTCCGCCATGTCAGCCCGACTCACTGCTGGCCCACCCCGGACCCCACAAAAAAACCCCAATTCGGGCGGCGAGCTCAAACCCTAGCTCACTCTCTCCTTCTCTCTTGCTCCGTCCACTCCTCTCACTCTTCGTTCTGATCCCATCCACCACGATGAGCAGCTCCAGCAGCAACTCCGGCTCAGAGCTCGACTACGAGAAGGAGATGGCCCTCCGCACTGTGCTGGAGCGGTCCAAGGTGGAGACTAGCGGCAGCTCCGGATCTGGAGCATCGCCGCAGCTCCCGCATCGGCACAGCGCGGACATCGAAGGCTGGACACTCCCGGCCCGCGCGCAGCGACGCTAGGTCAGCACAGTTCAAGCCAGCCGCGCCATCTCCTTCCCCCGCCGGCTGCTCCTCCACGCGGCCAATGTTAGGTGCTTGTGCCCGCGCCTTCGGCCCGCACGTGCTCTCCAGAGTCGGAGGCGCATGCCACGAGAGGCGGTGGGCACGGGAGAGGGATGTGGCGGAGCAGTCCGCGTGCCGCCACCGTAGGATGCAAGCAAAGCCCGACGAGGACGAGCGGCTTCTCGCATGGGTCTATCACCGGTCCCTCACGACGGCGGAGATGGAAGAACGCCAAGGCTCTCCGGCTAGCTATTGAGTAGTCGGGGCGCGAGGCGGAGGAGGCAGTGGCGGAGAAGGCTCAGGTGACAAGGCTGAAGCGGGACTAGGACAGGACGGTCCGTCGGATGAAGGGGCTCATCGTCCTCTCCGACTCCGACACCGACGACAGTTGCACCTCCTCGTCCGATGACCAAGACCCTCCACCAGCCGCGGACGCCTACAGCTGCTCTGGGGACCGGAAGGGCAAAGGCCCGCCGAGGAAGTGGTGATCCCGCCTTCCCCCCTCATCCTCAATGTTTATATCGTTTTAAGTTGTAGAAGTTTATGAACTTGTCCGTGGACGAACTATGATCTTTTAGATGTGATGAAGTATGTTAATGTCCGTTTGCAGCCGATCTTGTGTTCCTTTGCAGCTAATTTTTGTTGCCCGTCGTTTGATCACGTAGAATAGATCAATATTTGCATGAGTAGTATGGATATAAGGCGCCGGATATGAGATACGCGGATGCAGAATGGCAAATATGAGGGGTGCCCGCGGACGTTTGAGGGGGCCGGATTTGTCAAGTCCGACTGTAGGTGATCTTTTTTTTGCATGGGTGATCTAACACATCTATACTTTGCTAGCGACCGTTGTCTTGATTGTTTTCGGTTTTTTCTTTCTCTAGCTTAGTCATAGTTTTGGTCTGTATAACTTTGCTCTTTGTTGGTATGTTTTTATGTGTGTGTTCGTATTGGCTGTCTGCGTCTTAATTATGTAGAGATTGGATGTGTGCTTATTATATTTTGTATTCACTTTATGTTTCATTTTAAGTTAATGAAATCCATCATTTCATCGAGAGAAAAAGCATATAGTCGGGTCGGAACAGGTAGATAGAGTTTTCGTCAAATGATGCCATCTGACTATCGCATCCGAGACTTAGGCCCTGTTTGGTTCGGCTGTGGATTTCTAAAAGTAGCTGTGAAAAATCTGCTGGGAAAAAACAGCTATGGAAAATCATATGTGAAAAAGATGTATGTCATTTGGCAAACTAACCGATATAGCTTTTTCAGATTTTGGCCCGCAGCGAAATCAGATTTTGGAAAGCACGTCCTGAGCTGCTTCCGCTTTTGGTTCAGATTTTGGCAGCGGATTTCTGGAATCGGATTTGTCTGGGTTCGCCCTTTGGTTCAGATTCTACTGCGCGGCAGCAGAATCCGTTGATAAAAGCTGAACCAAACAGGGCCTTAATGGCAAGTCTTCGTACGAAAAGTCGCAATGGTATATTAGGTGGGGCTTTTTACAAAATGATGGGACGCTGCAGCTTTATTATGTGGCTATTCTAAGCTCTTTTCGCCTCTGGGTCAAGTCCTATTTAAAACAGTGACTACTCCGTGAAAAGCGATGCGACTCCGTGACTCCGTGTGCCAATTGTGAAGTTGTGTTCAATTCACGACCAAGTCTTCACATTGAGTTGTACTATCAAATTGAAAGTATTTACACTGAATGATGACCACGTAACTTTTTATTATAGTCATTGTGTAATATTAGGCGGTTTGCAAAATTATAGGATCCCAATAAGGTGTTGATGTTTACATAGGAAGGTCACCCGAGCGAATTATCGTTTCTACAAAAGGTCATCCAATCAATGGCAGCGATCTGGGGGTGTTCTCTCAAAAACCACTCACAACGAACGCTCGAGATTTGCCATGTTGCAAAGAAAAAAGTAAAAAATTGCCAAGAATTTGTCATGCTGCTGCAGCAGAGTAGTTGACATGTGTTTTTTCACGAAGTTGTCAATAGACGCGTGGCGCTAATTTTTTTGCAGCATTGAAATAGTGTTTTAGTATTTGATTGAAAGCGTTGTGCCACGTTCAACTCCAGTATACGAATTAGTATTTAGGAAATTATATGACCCTTCAACATCATCATGATTTTACGCCAATATTATCATTTATTCATTAGGTAAACAAACCACCACAATTGTTCAGGGGTAAGTTATTTGATTGAAAGCGTATAAAGTGGACCGAGAAGCCGGTCGGCCGGTTTTTGTGGCCTTGTCTGGTAAAGAGGTCCCTCCTAGGTGGTCGACAATCACGGCAACTTCCCTGCCGCCTACACCTATCTGATAAGTGACGCCGTCACGTTGGATGGTGTCAATACAATTGTCCTCGGCTCAGCCGAGCTTCGCCCAGTTGGGATTTTTAGTGTCTGGCTGAGGGGTTGGGGAGTCAAGTTTGGAGGTCCACAACTTCCAGTCCTGTTGGGCAGGAGCAAACAATTATCGCACATCAAGTAGAATCAAGGCATAGATGCAAAAGACAAGTAACGGCGAGAATTCATCGCTGGACGGGCTTGCTTGTGGAGAAACCATCAAACCGAGGTTGTTTTGCAAAATCCGATGCCTCACCTTTGAACATCATCGCAGGCAACTCCTTAAGGGGTACACCCTCATGAAACGCTACTCGGATTTTTATTTTATTTTTAGAAAAAAAGGATTATCACCGGCCTATGCATCGGAGTGATGCATGTAGCCTTTTTATTAAGTAAACAAAATAAAATGTCAGTGGTTCAGAACAATCTCACTCAGAGCTGAAATGAAACGCTCCTCGGATGGCCTGAGTAGATTCATTGACCCCATTGTGCTCCCACATCGGATGAACCCGCTACTGTAGGGGTTGGATTCCTCGAAGTAGAGCCACCACCATGACATTAGCCAAAGTCAAGCTACTCCAACATATTCTGTTGCATTCCCATTTTTTTGAACTAGATCCCCGTGAAAAAAAACCATAGGCGAGATTGCCCGAACCATAGGTCGCCGTGTTGAACACGTCCTCTCTCCGCTAAAAGCCTAAAACCACGTGTCCTTCTAGGATTTAACCATAGCCCCATGACCATTGCGCATCTTGCTATGCTCAGACGTCATATTCCATCGGACGTTTGACCAATACGCATCTTGCTATGCTCAGATTTAACCAATGGTCAATTCTCTGCCTTGAGTAATGACTATTCCATTATTCAATACGATGTGACTTCACGAGCAAATTATGTAGTTGGGTTCAATCCATCGACTCTTTGATGTCAATTCTTTGCAGTCAATCTGAATATGACCGAACCTTTTGCAAGTTGATATATGACCCGCAACCACCAGTATTATGTGGTTTGTGCTTATCTTCTTCGTCTCTAAGGCTGAGGGTCAAAGTATTCACGTTGAAAAGTCCAGACTTTCTCAAGGGATATTTTTCCATGCTTTTAATCAACATGTTTCTCAAGAGTTTTTTTAGACAATGTTTCTCAAGAGGTCTTTTTTAAACATACTACTACTACAGACCCATATGCTCATACAAACGCACGTACACTCATCCATATGAGCACGTTTCATAGACTGAGTCGACACATTATCTTGAGATTGACGAAATTATCACAGATGCTTTCGTAGTCAATGGAAACATCTCCTTTCACTGAACGCACATCGCTGAAAGGCTTGAAATATATTCAAAAAAATGTGAGCACCAGTGTCAAGTTTAGGACATGAACCCTGGTAGGCTGGAGATATCGATGTCCTTCTAACCATTCGACCACAGATTGGTCGCCATGTTTCTCAAGGTGACGGTGTGAGGGTGATGGAGGTGGTGTAAGTGCATCTAGTGCCACCCCTAGTTGGTTTTGGAGTATTGACGACAAACCTAGTTGAGGGACTAATGTGTTTGTGAGAATTGCAGGAAAACACAGGTAGAAGTTCCTCATTGATTCGGTTTTACTACCAGAGATGCCCCCTAAAAATGTATGAAGACATTGAAGACAAAGGTGGTATATGAAGATATTCACATTGAAGACTATGACAAAAGAAGACACGTTATGAAGCCTATGGAGCTTGAAGACTTAGATCTTTCGTAGTTCTTTTTATTTTGTGTTGAGTCATAGGAATCACCGTACTGTTAAGTGGGGTCCAGGAGAACCAGTCAGAATAACTGAAGTGATGCCTAAATCAAAAACCTATGTCTTCAAGTGAAGACATTGAGAGTGAATCTTGTCCAGAGCCGACAAGTCAGCTTTGCTTGTAGCCGAAGTAAAGTTGCCATGAGAGTTTGAAATCTGACCGTTGAGACACGTGTCAGTTCCTTAGTGACCCAGGGTCATTTCGGACAAATCAGGTCGGGTTGCCAAGTGGCTATAAATAGCCCACCCCCACAACCATAAACGGTTGGCTGCTCAGATTTCAGTGCACGGCTTTTGTCGTTTGAGAGCAACCCACCTCGAAGCCTTTGAGAGAAAAATTCCTAGTGAGGAGAAAAGCCCTAACCACCCAAAGCCATAGTAAATTGGGCATCACTTAAGTCTTCATGTCTGTGTGATCTGAAGACTTATTACACTTGAGGATTGTGAATCCTCCAGACGGTTAGGCGTCGCGTTCAGAGCATCCAAGAGACATTGTGGATTGCCAGTGAACGAAGTCTGTGAAGGTTTGGGAGTCTACCTTGAAGACTTACCAGAGTGATTGGGCGAGGACTAAGTGACCTTAGCTCAAGGAGAATACGGTGAGGACTTGGTGTCCTGAACTGTGTGTTCAGGACTGGGTGTCCGGGACTGTGTGTCCTAAGGTTTAAATACCTAGCTGCTCCAACCAGACGTACAGTTGTCACAGCAACTGGAACTGGTCCAACATATCATTGTCTTCAATGAGTCACTGGTTTTATCTTCACTTACTTCTCTTACTGTTACTCATTGTGAAGCCATTGCATGCTTGCTTTATCTTTTGTCTTCACAACGTGAAAGTATGATCTGTTTGGCTTCATAACTTCTTCCTACCTGATCCTTATTACACTGAAGCTGTTTGTCATTGTGCTTTCACTCTATTGAATACATGACCATGGCTGGCCTAGTGTAATCTAACTTCCGCTGCATAGTAATAGGCATACTCTTCGCTGTTTGTCTTCATAACTCTCATGTTTTGAAGACTTTCATAAAATTTGCCTATTCACCCCCCCTCTAGTCGATATAACGCACTTTCAATTGGTATCAGAGCAAGGTGCTCCCTTGTTCTGTGTGATTCGGTTTAACCACCTGGAGTTTTAGCTATGTCGACTGCAGGGATAATCAAAGTCTCCGCTGCGTGCCCTGTCTTCGATGGAACTGAATATCCCTACTGGAAGAATAAGATGCGCATGCATCTTGAAGCCATTGACGTCGACCTATGGTATGTCGTCGAGAACGGCGTTTCCAAGGCTGGAGAAGGTGTCACTGCTGCTGATGTCAAGAAGTTCACTCATTGGACTCTACTGCCAAAAATATCATCTCTGGTCATCTGACAAAAGGACAGTATGGCCGTGTGAGTGCCTTGAAGACATCCAAGCTGGTCTGGGACTGGCTCTCCAAGGTCAATGAAGGCGTCTCAACCCAAAGAGATCAAAGAATCAGTGTTCTTCGCAACCTCTTCAACCGCTTCAAGCGAAATGACAATGAGAATGTCCAGCACACATTTGACCGACTCACTGACATCACAAATGAGCTTCAAGCCCTCGGCGCCACTGGGATCACCAAACATGAAATCGTCAAGACGCTGCTGAGATCACTTGATAGTTCATTTGACATCCTAGCCCTGATGATTCAAGAACGTCCTGATTTCAAGACACTCGATCCATCTGACATACTTGAGAGGCTCAACACACATGAGTTTCAGCTTTCTGAGAAAAGAGATATCTACTGTCCAAACTATGGGCAAACTCGTGCCTTGAAGGCAAAAGCTGTTTCCTCATCTGAAGAAGAATCTAACAGCAGTTCTGATGATCCTGAAGACATTGGAAGAGAACTTGCAATGTTAGTGAAGAAGTTCCAAAAATTCACCAAGAAGAAAGGCTTCAGAACATCTTCACGATCAAGCTCAAGGAATGATGAAGCTTCTGCTCATGACTACAAGAAGAAAACATGTCACAAGTGCAAGAAAACTGGACACTTCATCTCTGAGTGTCCATAGTGGGACAATGAGAACACAAGGAAGAAGAAGAGCAAGGAATATGATTCTGATGACAAGAAGAAGAAGAAATACTCAAAGTCTTCTTCCAAGTCTTCCTCAAAGTCTTCATCACACAAGAAGAGCTCATCTGGCAAGGCACATGCGTTTGTTGGCAAGGAAATGGATTCAGAGGAGGAGTCTGCTTCTGAGGAGGTAGAGGTGGAGTCTGAGGAGGAGTCTGATTTTGGCATTGCGAGTCTGGCTATAGCATACGTCGCCAAGTCCATCTTCAACACTGAAGACAATGACTTCATCACCGACACCGATGCAAATAACAAGAACGACTCCACTCCTACCTACTGCTTCATGGCATGCGGTGCCAAGGTAAACACACGCACTACTCGCTATCAAACATCTAGTGACGATGACTCTGACTGTGATTCAAAACCCAGCTACAAAACACTTGCTAAAATTGCAACTGAACAACAGAAAGCTATGGAACATATTCAAAAACTGTTAGACAGAAGCGATGATCTGTTGGGTGCTGAAATGACTCGATCTGAATCCTTAATTGAAGACATAAAAAATCTTCATGTTAAGTATCAGGAACTTGAAGATCGTCTTGATACTCTCTCAACAACTCATGAGAAGCTTTCCTATGATTATCTTCAAAAGAAGCAAGAACTTGAGAAATTGAGAGCGGCTCATGAAGATCTTCAAAAGGAAAACGTGTCACTTCGCGCCGAACAGATCAGTTCCGCTCAGGAAGGATTTGAACCACCATATCTTAAATGCATTGAGCATGATAATGCTACTTCTGTTGCTGAATGTTCCACTGCTACTGCTGTTTCAATATCTTCAACTGTTGATGTGGTAAATAACCCCTCTGCTGAGGATACCACTGCTATTGCTGATGAGAATGCTAGGTTGAAGACATTGCTTGAAACAGGGATGTACAAACGCCTTAAAGGACATCAGACATTATGTGATGTCCTCAAGAAGCATATTCTGAACCGAAACCCTAGGAAAGAGGGTGTTGGGTTCGTGAGGAAAATAAATGCAGATGGCTCTTACTGGAAACCTGAGCAGTACCCCAAAACCACATGGGTTGCTGCAAAGGAACTTTCAGCAGATCCATCCAATTTATCTGGCTTCACTTGTGCTAACCCCATTATCATTGATGAATCCTTTAATGCAAACTATAAACTGTTTAAGAATCAGAATGGTGAAGTGTTTGCCAGGTACATTGGTACTAATTGCAGGAATGGACCGCCTATGAAGAAGATCTGGGTTCCCAAAAAGTGTCTGGAAAATCTTCCTGTGAATGTCTTCATGACACCTCACTTGAAGAAGACAAACCTCAGACCAAAGGCTTCATACGGTCCAATGGCTTCATACAAACAGAGGACTCACCTGAGTCACACTAACGCAAATGTTTTGCAGGGAAACCATACTCAGGCATATGAATATGAGAGCGGTTCACCGAACCGTCATGTTCATATGACCAAAAATTATTCTGCTTATTCCTATGAGTATTATTGTCCACCTGCTAGACTGTTTGCTAGGGCTTCAAAGCCAAAATTCTCAGATGCTGCACTTAGACTTATTGCTTCTAAGCCACCCTTGAAGATGTGGGTGGTTAAGAAAGCTTAACTCTCTCTTGCAGGGAAAGGTCTCCAGCAGAAAAACAAAATCTTCTGACACTATTGCTGGGGACCTTAAAAATCTTGTAGGGCGCAAGATAAAATGCCCGAATGGCATCATTATGTACCTCGTTCCTGAATCGCATGCTACTCTTCCTATTAGTCCTAATCTGGATCTAAGTTTTCATAACCCACTGGTTCGTCAAATGTTTTTGCTTCACAATACCCTTCGTGAAGCCTATCCCCCTAACTGCACTGTAGGGTACGACACCAGCGACTTCAAAGTCTTCAGAATGGTTTATTGACAGTGGGTGTACAAATCACATGACTGGCAAAAGGAGCCTTCTTATGGACTCAACCTTACGTCCATCCGACAAGAGCCACATCACATTTGCTGACACTGGTAAAAGTAAGGTATTGGGTCTAGGTAGAGTTGCAATCTCAAAGGATCAACACATGGATAAAGTCATGCTTGTTGAATCCCTTGGCTTCAACTTAATGTCTGTCTCAATGCTTGCGATTTGAACATGATTGTAATGTTTGGAAAATATCGTTGCCTAGTACTAATGGAATCTGACAAGTCTCTAGTGTTTGAAGGGTATCGAAAAGATGATTTGTATGTGGTAGATTTCTCAGCAGGACCACAACTTGCAGTATGTCTTCTTGCAAAAGCTTCAGAATGCTGGCTTTGACATCGGAGGCTTGGGCATGCTGGCATGAGGAACCTCCACACTCTTGCGAAGAAGAAGCATGTCATAGGCATCGAGGGCGTCAAGTTCAAGAAAGATCACTTATGCGGTGCCTGTGAAGCAGGGAAGATGACAAGGGCAAAACATCCTTCGAAGACAATCATGACTACTACACAACCCTTCGAACTGCTCCACATGGATCTTTTCGGTCCCACTCACTACTCAACTTTTACTACTACTGCTTGCCTCTATGGCTTCGTCATTGTTGATGATTACTCTAGATATACTTGGGTGCACATAATTCTTTACAAGACTGAAGTGCAGGATGTCTTCAGACGCTTCGCCAATCGAGCTATGAACAATTTTGGCTCCAAGATAAAGCACATCAGAAGTGACAATGGCACTGAATTCAAGAACACTGGCCTTGATACATATCTAGATACCTTGGGCATCACACATGAATTCTCAGCTCCGTACACGCCACAGCAGAATGGCATCGTCGAACGCAAGAACAGAACACTCATTGAGATGGCCAAAACAATGCTAGATGAATACAAGACTCCAAGAAAATTCTGGACTGAAGCCATTGATACTGCATGGCATACAACCAATTGTGTTTATCTTCACAAGCTTCTGAACAAGACATCGTATGAACTCCTAACTAGCAAGAAGCCAAATATCAGTTACTTCAGAGTATTTGGAGCAAGGTGCTGGATCAAGGACCCACACCACACCTCAAAGTTTGCACCAAAAGCACATGAGGGCTTTATGCTAGGATATGGAAAGGATTCACACTCCTACAGAGTCTTCAATCTCTTCCATTACAAAGTGGTTGAAACAGTGGATGTGCGGTTTGATGAGACAAATGGTTCACAAAGAGAGCAACTGCCAAATGTGCTAGATGAAGTTCCAGCTAGTGAATCAATCAAGCTTATGGGAACTGGAGAGATTATACCTTCTGAAGCTCATCCTGAAGAAGAACTTATCATCTCAGCACCTGATCAACATGAAGACAATGCTCAGCCTGAAGACATTCCTCCCAACAACAACACAGATCAGCAAGAGCAAAGTCTTCGCCATGTACATCCTCGTGTTCCCAATGAAGTGCAAATTGACAGAATAATTGACAGCATCAATGCACCTGGTCCACTCAGTCGTTCAAGGGCAACTCAGCTAACAAATTTCTGTGGGCACTTTGCATTCGTATCAATATCAGAACCCAAGAAAGTTGAAGAAGCCTTCATGGAACCTGAATAGATTCAAGCTATGCAAGAAGAGCTTCAACAGTTTGAACTGAATAATGTATGGGAACTGGTCAAGCGTCCTGATCCACGAAAGCACAACATTATAGGCACTAAATGGATATATCGCAACAAACAAGATGAGCATGGTCAAGTTGTTAGAAACAAAGCTTGTCTCGTTGCTCAAGGATATACTCAAGTGGAGGGCATTGACTTCGATGAAACATTTGCTCCTGTGGCTAGGCTTGAAGCCATACGCATACTGCTGGCCTATGCAAATCATCATAACATACTTCTATATCAAATGGATGTGAAAAGTGCCTTTCTCAATGGCAAGATTGAAGAAGAAGTGTATGTTGCACAACCGCCTGGCTTTGAAAATCCAAAACATCCTGACATGTTATACAAGCTCAACAAGGCACTGTATGGCCTCAAACAAGCCCCTAGGGCCTGGTATGACACACTCAAGTACTTCCTGAAGAGCAAAGACTTCATACCTGGTTCCCTGGATCCCACTCTTTTCACGAAGACATATGATGGTGAACTGTTTGTGTGCCAAATATATGTGGATGACATTATCTTCGGCTGCACCAATCAGAAGTACAGTGAAGAGTTCGGATATATGATGCAAGAGCAATATCAGATGTCCATGATGGGGGAGCTGAAATTTTTCCTTGGTCTTCAAATACGACAACAACGCAATGGCATCTTCATATCTCAAGAGAAGTATCTCAAAGATTGCATGAAGAAGTTCGGTATGCAAGACTGCAAAGGCTTCACAACACCAATGCCAGCCAAACATCATCTAGGTCCTGACGATAATGGTAAAGAGTTCGATCAAAAGGTATACCGCTCCATGATTGGGTCTTTGCTTTATTTATGTGCATCTAGGCCAGATATCATGCTTAGTGTTTGCATGTGTGCTCGATTTCAAGCGGCACCAAAGGAGTTGCATCACTTAGCTGTGAAGCGAATTCTTCGATATTTGGCTCACACCCCAACTCTAGGATTATGGTATCCAAAGGGCTCAGAGTTTGATTTGGTTGGATTGTCGGATGCTGATTATGCTGGTGACAAGGTTGATCGCAAGTCTACATCAGGCACATGTCACTTTCTGGGACGATCACTTGTATGTTGGTCTTCAAAGAAGCAGAACTGTGTATCTCTCTCCACTGCTGAATCTGAATACATTGCTGCTGGATCTTGCTGCGCTCAGCTTCTGTGGATGAAGCAAACACTCAAGGACTATGGCATTCATCTGAAGCAAGATCCACTATACTGCGACAACGAAAGCGCCATCAAGATTGCCAACAACCCAGTTTAGCACTCGAAGACAAAGCACATTGAAATTCGTCATCACTTTCTCAGAGATCATGTTGTGAAGGAAGACATTGATATCATACACGTCAACACTGAAGAGCAATTGGCAGATATCTTCACCAAGCCCTTGGATGAGAAGAGGTTTTGCAAGTTACGATGTGAGCTAAATATCTTGGAATCCTCAAATGTCCTGTGATCAGGCACACATCCTAACACTTATGCATATTGATGACTTAGATGTACAACACACAAAGTAAAGTATATCTTCAATTAATGAAGACATACACTCTAAGTGTGAATACATTAATGTGGAATTTGACTTCGGAGCGCCATGATAATTGTGCACCATGTCTGGATCTAATGCTTCCTATACGGTGGGTAACGCCACCACCAAACGTTCCATTTTGAAGTGTTTCACTCATGGCGTTACCTTGAAATATCTTCACATTTGGTTTGGCTTCGAACTCAGCATGTCTTCATGATTATCTTCACTACGTTGATTATATAGATATATACTCTAGTGTTCTGTCCTCTACAGCATTCACTTATAGCTATGTCTTCTTGGTTGAATCTTTTGAACTAAGTGAATGTGATCGGACCCTAATCTCTCTATGCTTTCTATCTCAAATTCTATCTCTCCAAGTCATATGCATTCTATTGAAACTGTCGAATGTCTTCAGTGTGTCCTTGTCAGCTGAAGATATAGAGACAACCATAAAGTCCGGTTTTAATGCTCATTCCTCCACATAAAATCCAGAGAAGCAGGAACGACCGCCCGACAATTTAGGCACGCGTGGGACGTGGAACAAACCCCAAACTTTTGCTAACTGGCCACGCGTTCCTCAAATGCGAACCGCCAGGGGCACCTGTGTAATAGCACAGTGCCGCCCCTGAGCCTATAAATTCACACTTACCGCGGTCATTATCTCCTTCTTCCACCCTCGCACGAACCCTAGCGCCACCGCTAGCACTCGACGACGCCGAAGATGAAGCGCTTCGCTGCCGCAACCTCTCCAACGCCGTCCTCACGCCGACCGCGGACATCGTCCTCTCCGCCGTCGCCGTAGGTGTTTTCTGTCGCCAAGTTAGGGCACGGAGGACTGAACTGCTCGGCATCAACTCCCTTCCGTCTAGCAGTTCCAGTGTGGTAAATAAAACTTCTTTTTACAGCCCCTTTGATCTCATGGTTCTGTCACTTTCTACCATAAGAAGTTTCTCTTCACACTAGTTAGATCTCTCGCTGCATCTCATGACATGCCTAGTATATTCACTTGTGCTTCATAAAGTAGTTAGATTCCTCACTTGTACTGATCTGTGGGTTCGTACAAATCTGGAACCAACTTCTTATCTATGAGTGAATGTCTTCGCACGATAAGGTTAATGTCTTCTAAACTGATTAATCTTCAAAACCTTCTGAGAATGCATATGACCTCTTCCCCTTCCCTCGCACCTTAATGCTGTCATAGGTACATGTCCGTGGGAGAATCCTTCGGTTCTCATAGTCTGCATTCATTTGCAGAATTCCTACAGCATCACAGAAACTCTCCTGAAGCCAGTTCCTGTTGGTCCAGAAAAAGAAAGCTTTTGAAGCCTTTGAAAGTTTTGAAGCCTTTGAAAGTTTTGAAGCCTTTAAAGTTAAAGTTTATGGCTTCAGAAGCAGCAGCAAGGAAGGGGGGCAGACAAAGACGTGAGGGAACTTCCAAAGATCTGCCTGAAGACTTGGCAGAAATGTACAAAACAGATCCAGAAGAGAGCTATGGGCAGCTCAAGACCCGATGGATTCGACGCTATTGGGCAGAACAGTGGTTCAAATATCGCTTCGTCACCCAGGAGTATGCTGAAAAGAGTGCTATCAAGAGGCCATGGGGGGATATCTTATACAAGAACCTTGTACCCAGGACCAGAGATGAAGCCATTGCTCAAGGCTTCTACCCATGCATGGTCCGAGGACCATAGCCTGATGATGCACATCCGTCGTCACTCCTCTGGTGCCGTGACGACAATCTCTTCAAGCGCAACTTTCAGTTTGCCCAACAGTCAGCGAAGCTAAACAAGAAGAAATTTGGGTTAGACTTCAATCCTGGTCCCTCCGCACCTAGGGCAGATGGCACACGTGAAGCGGAACCCAATGTCATCGGTCCGTTTGCCAATCTTGAGGGCCTGATCACCCACATCTTAGTCCAAGGGACTGCCGTAAATGACCCTCCAGCTGACTCTGAGTTTGATGAAGCTCCTGCTGTGCCGAAGCCAAAGCAGACAGAGAAACCAAAAGCTTCAAAGCCGGCTCCTGCCTCAAAAATCTCAAGGGCAAAGCCATTGAAAACTGCACCTCCTGAAGTCAGTGTGCAGTCTGAAGACGTATCCCGCGTCTCCAAGCCCCTGAAGGAAAAGGAGCCCCAGCAACAAACAGGCAAAGAGCTCACTGCTGCTGCCATTCTGCGCAGCGAAGCCATTGATCTATCAAGCGATGAAGATCTGGGAGATGACGCTCTAGAGCAGCTTATCAAAAGCAAGGAAGAAGCTGAAATCTTCAACAATCTACCTCTCTTTGATGTCGCCATCATCCACAGCTTCATCGATGAATGGTTTGACTCACCAGACATAAGCTTCAATGATCTGCAGCTGCCAGTTGGCCTCAGTGTCGCCTTCCAAGGCGCAATTGCTTCAGAACTGGCCATTGCTCAGCGCATTGTTGAGCTGAAGCAGAAAATTGATCATGAAAAGGCTTAGTTCAAGAAGCACATGGCCAGCCTCAGCGTGCAGGAAGTGAGGAGCTTCAAAATCATGCTACATGAGCTCAAAGAAAACTTTCTAAAGAAGCGTGCTGAAGCTCAGGGCTCGCGTGAAAGGATGAAGTCTTTGGCAGAAAAATGTGTTCAAGCCTACAACGAGGCTGAAAAGCGCAAGGCACTTGGGCGTCCTGGCATCGACCCCAAGATGGCCGCAAAGAAGAAGAAGGAGCCTGCTGTGAATGAACTAGAGGCACCTCGGCAAGAAGCGGTTCAAATTGTCTTCCCCACTACAACGACTGGCTCGAAGCCAAAGAGCCGGTCAATAGCTTCAGAGCTAAAGAAGACAAGAACTGCAGAGGCTGAAGCCAGAAAAAGGAAGAGCTCTAAAGCCTCTCCTACTGCCCCCAGCAAAAAGAAGCGCAAGACCAAGAAATCTAGGGATGCTCCCACAGAGCCCTTGATGGTTGAACCCCTTTCTGTCATTCACCCCAATGCAGAAAGACGACTGGCAGTTCATGAGCCTGCTCCCACAGAGGCTCCTGAAGCTGAAGATATTCCAGCAGCCGACCCCACAGCTGCTGAAGACATTCGTCACCAAGACAATGTACAAGATGATGCAGCCCTTCCTCCGCTTGAAACAAGCAAACTCATCAGTATTGGTCGTCCTCTGACGTCAATGGCACAAGATGAGTCATGGGCGGATCGCCCTCAGGAGGAAGAAGACATTGAGGTCCAGCCCACTCCAACCCCACAAGCGTCGTCTGTGTTCCGTAGGCTTCGCAAAGGTCCAAGGCCTCAAGTCCATACTGCAGAAATTCCGGCTGCATCAGCCGAAGACAATGTAGAAGCACCACCAGAACCCACTCCCTCGCTCCATCAAGATGCAGTTTTCCAGGGGAACGTGCCTGAGGTTGTCCCTCCAACTACACAAGCGGAGGAAGAAAATGTTGCGGCTACCACCAGAAACACTGAAGCCAATGTGGAGCCCGCCCCACCAAATGCTTCAGCAGACAGCGAAGCTACTGAGCCAGACACTTCTGTTCCTGAGTCTGCTGCAGGTCCACAGTTTGATTATCACATTGAGCACAGGCCTCATGTCCAGAAGCCAGTCCCAAGGCTTCCAAGGTTCCCAGGTCCTGCATCAGCACTTGGCTCCTTTGATATTAACAGCTTCAAGGCAGACAATACATTTTTCAATAGCTCCAAGAACCCCTATTCAAGGGAAAGGATTGTATCAGATAGGTTCTGGAGCTATTCTCAGCGCAGCTATTATTCATGCATCTTATACAACCAAGGTCGCATCTTCCCGCACAAGCGCCTTGAGGTTGAAGCCATTGCTGGTCTGCCATGTCTTGAGGAAGCTTTGGATTGCTTCCGGCAAGTGGGTCCGTTGCCGTTTGTGACTGATGAAGAGCACTGGAATGAAGAGCTTCTGCTTCAGTTCTATGCCACCCTTCATATAAAAGGATACAACAGAGATCCGAAGACTTGGATCCTAGAGTGGATGACTGGCAATGTCCATCATGAGGCCAATGCATTTGATATCATTGAGCTCACCGGCCTGCCCACTCCAGGCGAATTCTTCGAGGAAGGATGTCAACTACATTTTGAAGCTATTGAGAGCATATTCCAGAGGCCTGAACCCAATATGAGTCAGATGCTCTCAATGATGAAGCCATTGCCTCATGATGCACCTTATCCTACTGAGTTCTTCGTTGAAGACCTAGAGTACCTGCCCAGGACCATATATCACATCATCCGGCGGACTCTCTGGCCCATTAAGGGGCACTCTCCTAATGCAAAGATTGAAGGTGCAATGAAGACTCTCATATTCTATATCCTGCATGGCAAATGCTTCAACGCACAGGATCTCTTCATACGCCAACTTGCAGCGTCAGGCTCGGAATTATTTGGTTTGAAGTTCTATGCCCCTTGGGTGATGAGGCTGATCAAACTGCACTCTACGATCTCGTATCAGCCCTCAGCCCGAAACCATCGGATCTTCCTGCCAGATGTGGATACCTCTGCTGAAGCAATATATCCTGAGCCTGACAAGCAACCGATAAGTCTTCAGAATGCAGAACACCAGAGCTTCACGCAGAATGTTGAAGGTGTTGAAGCCATATCCAGGGTATATCCGTTGGCTGGCACTACACGTGCACCAGCATCTACTGAAGCCACAGACAGCACAAATGCTCCAAGACCCAAGAAGCGTGCTCGTGTCCTCACTGACCGAGAGCTTCTTGTGGCCCTTCACCAAAAGCAGGATAGGCATCACGACTGGCTAAAACGTCAAATGAAGAGCCTCTTGGTGGATGTCAATCGTCTTCGAAACCTTGCCACCAAGAATGCCTTCGTTACCCACGAAACCTGCCGTCGTACATGGAAAGGGCTCTCAATGATATGTACTGAAGCTGAACTTGAAGAGGATGGCTTCACAGAGCGTTTCAAGTTTGACACCACACCTCCTAGAAGGGTTGTGATGCGCAACACACCATCACTTGAAGACTCTGAGTTTTCTTCATCTGCTGCCACAGTTACTGCAAGAATCATTGATGAAGACGACGATGCTACATCACCACCACCTGCTTCAGCACATCCAAGCTCTGCACCGCCAAACAACTCCACCGACCCTGCTGCACCTGGGAATGCGTAGAAAACTCTATGTCTTCAAACCTTTTCGGTCATTACTGACAAAAGGGGGAGAAGCATATGATGTTTATAGTCTTCAAGCGGGTCAATATGGGCGGGTGCCTTATGTTTTTTTATATTTTTCCTCGTCTTTACAACTCTTGCTTTTGCTTTATTTGGTTCTTTGAGTTGTAAACACTAAAACTCGATGGTCGTCTGCTACTTGTTATCCACTCTATTTGCGAAGATAAATTCCGCACTTATCTCATTCTGCAGACGTCCATTTTCCATTATGCATGTCATTATCTTCATATACTTTCACATGCATAGTGGATTGTCATCATAAGCTGAAGTGGATCTCCACAAGTACAACCTGCCATGTGCATTTGCATTCCAAAAGCAAATTAACTTATATGCACATCTTCAGGGGGAGCCCTTGCAACTTATGAAGACAATTCCCTATCGTTTACAAACTTCACACTTTATATTCCCCGTTGAAAACTTCAACTAGTTTGTCATCAATCACCAAAAAGGGGGAGATTGTAAGTGCATCTAGTGCCACCCCTAGTTGGTTTTGGAGTACTGACGACAAACCTAGTTGAGGGACTAATGTGTTTGTGAGAATTGCAGGAAAATACAGGTAGAAGTTCCTCATTGATTCGGTTTTACTACCAAAGATGACCCCTAAAAATGTATGAAGACATTGAAGACAAAGGTGGTATATGAAGATATTCACATTGAAGACTATGACAAAAGAAGACACGTTATGAAGCCTATGGAGCTCGAAGACTTAGATCTTTTGTAGTTCTTTTTATTTTGTGTTGAGTCATAGGAACCACCGTACTGTTAAGTGGGGTCCAGGAGAACCAGTCAGAATGACTGAAGTGATGCCTAAATCAAAAACCTATGTCTTCGAGTGAAGATAATGAGAGTGAATCTTGTCCAGAGCCGGACAAGTCAGCTTTGCTTGTAGCCCAAGTAAAGTTGCCATGAGAGTTTGAAATCTGACCGTTGAGACACGTGTCAGTTCCTTAGTGACCCAGGGTCATTTCAAACAAATCAGGTCGGGTTGCCAAGTGGCTATAAATAGCCCACCCCCACAACCATAAACGGTTGGCTGCTCAGATTTCAGTGCACGGCTTTTGTCGTTTGAGAGCAACCCACCTCGAAGCCTTTGAGAGAAAAATTCCTAGTGAGGAGAAAAGCCCTAACCACCCAAAGCCAGAGTAAATTGGGCATCACTTAAGTCTTCATGTCTGTGTGATCTGAAGACTTATTACACTTGAGGACTGTGAATCCTCCAGACGGTTAGGCGTCGCGTTCAGAGCATCCAAGAGACATTGTTGATTGCCAGTGAACGAAGTCTGTGAAGGTTTGGGAGTCTACCTTGAAGACTTACCAGAGTGATTGGGCGAGGACTAAGTGACCTTAGCTCAAGGACAATACGGTGAGGACTTGGTGTCCTGAACTGTGTGTTCAGGACTGGGTGTCCGGGACTGTGTGTCCTAAGGTTTAAATACCTAGCCGCTCCAACCAGATGTACAGTTGTCACAGCAACTGGAACTGGTCCAACATATCATTGTCTTCAACGAGTCACTGGTTTTATCTTCACTTACTTCTCTTACTGTTACTCATTGTGAAGCCATTGCATGCTTGCTTTATCTTTTGTCTTCACAACGTGAAAGTATGATCTGTTTGGCTTCATAACTTCTTCCTACCTGATCCTTATTACACTGAAGCTGTTTTTCATTGTGCTTTCACTCTATTGAATACATGACCATGGCTGGCCTAGTGTAATCTAACTTCCGCTGCATAGTAATAGGCATACTCTTCGCTGTTTGTCTTCATAACTCTCATGTTTTGAAGACTTTCATAAAAATCGCCTATTCAACCCCCCTAGTCGATATAACGCACTTTCAGGTGGGCAGGTGCGCTCCAGTGCATGGGACGCGCGTCTGGTGGCAGCAGTTGAGTGCACACTACGTGGAGGTTTGGGTCTACATTTGCATATTAATTAAGATTAATAATGCCTGAAAGTATAAATCTACACACATATGCATATTAATTAGGATTAATATTGCCTGAAAGGATAAATCTGCACACATCAGTTTAACTTAATGTTGCACACTAATAATGCCTAAAAGTTGTCCTTGAACCAATAACCATATTATTGATGGTTAGATTAACTTAATACTGCACATTAAATTATGTTCCCTAAAAGTTCTCTAAACTAATGGCCGCTAATATATAGGAATCGAACATGCCCTCGTATCTCTGAAACCCTAAATCCAATTCACGATCAGCTTTGTCCTAAAGAGAGGTTCAATGCTAAGTCCCATATGGGTATGATTCTATGGAAAAACGAATCATCTTTGAAGTTGTCACCTAGTGATTTATCATGTTGCGTCGGTACTAGTATCAATGTTACCACATGGTAACTTTTTAGCAGATGGTGGCAAATTTGGAACTAATGCAATGGCAACTTCAGTAATCATGGAATGGGAACTTTAGAGTTTGAAATAAAAATGTCGAAACATACTCATGGGGATCTACATACGAATTTATCAATGATACAAAGCTAACATTGAAAACGAATTATGCATAGACAAAACGATTCATACTGTAGACCTTTTTTATCTTGTTCTATTTTCTCAGTCCCCACATGCATGCTTGTAGATGCTTATGTGTACTCTAGTCACACAACCAAGTGCATGTCGCTCTCGGTGACGAGTGTGAAAATGTTGGCTCACTATATTTTCTTAAACTAATTTAGTGAGCCAACCTTCTCACTAATTTATAAATAGAACATGTGCCGGAAAGCAAAATGTGTGCAAAGGTTTAATCATCACACACAACCAAGGAGAGAGCTGCAGTGCTACTGGTCGTCACGCCATCCATGCAGGCTCACCTTCTGGGCTGCCGCTCCAACACCCAACAGCTTCGTCAGGTCAAGCTCGTCCTGCCATGATTGAACACCAACCGCTGGATTTGAATCATTCCAGACCCCGACACCTAGACCACGACATTGGACCCACCAAGACACTCCCCAACACCACGCATGTGCATGCCATGACACAACTGATGAAGCAGACTCACGATCAGCCCTCTGTTAAGCCGCCACCAAAGGAGTCACCCAGATCTAGCACCTCTAGATTCTTTGGCAAGGTGCTCGTCCGCTCGAGTCATGGGTCACCTTAGTGGGGACGGTTGGTGGCTGGTGGCCATAGCCATCTTGGTTGGGGCCGCCATAGCACGGGACGCGACACAAGGGCCACCAAGCAATGGCCAACCCAGAGCAGAGGCCACCGAGGAGGTGAGGCCCACCACCGGGACGACTGGATTCACGATGATAGCGCCAGAGCGAGCACAAGGAGTGTGCAAAATGACGTCAGCATGCAGTCATGAAACTAACAAGCATGCATGCCAGCAGCAGTAGCCATAGCCACATGGTCGGATGAGGCGGCAACGCTAGCCGAGCCCGTGAAAGGGTTGTGGGGAGGAGACTGCGTGAACCAAGCATGACGACGAGATCCAGGCGAGGAGGGCACATGTGCACAAGAGAGCTTCCTGCACGAAATATGCCATAGAGGCAATAACAATGTTATTATTTATCTCCAGATTCAGAATTGAGTTTATATTTTCGTGCTATAATTGCAATGGCTCTTGAATATGAGATTAAGAGGAAAAATCATTTGCATATGTGAAACGTATACACCAAGTATATCCTTAGTCTTGCCTCTAAGACTAGCCCATGTATTGCATGATAATCCTGTTTTCCTGATCATGGGGCATTGCTAAAGTAACAAGGGTGCCAACAATAATGGGAGCAAATTGTTAGCAGAATAATGGGGCTGGACAGGCCCAACTAAATGATATACTATGAGGTCACATCGTCACCTTGTTTGAAGTATAATCATAACTGTGTTAATGTATATTCACCTTCCTAGACCATGAGAATGTTGAGCACCTTCATGTTGGATGTTTACTTTGAGGTTGTCAAACGTTACCCGTAATAGGGTGATTATAAGAGAAACTTTCGGGTACATCAGAAAAGTATGTTTAGGGATCGTTAGTTCAAGACTATGATTTGCTCCTCCGAGGATGGAGAGATACTTTCTAGGCCCTCTCAGTATTACAATATCCATCATCACCTAGCCAGAAACAGTGTGATATGATCATGGGGATATCGGAATGTGAAAACGAGAAAAGAGAACAAAACCTACAACGAGGATAACTTAGTATTGTGATCAAGTATTATGTTTCTTAACATGGTTTCGTCAGGTATCGTGAAGCAAAGCGAAATGTGTACGTGGGCAAAAGGTTCGCTCGATAAATATATTCGTGCATATGTAGGAGTCAATATGGGTGTCTATTGGTTATTGTTCGGAATGTGTTCCGGGTCATGTTTGCATATTACCGAACCTGTGGGGTTAGGAGCACGAGAGAATTGCACCAGAAACTTTTTAGAAATATCGGAAGTGTTTTGAAGAGCTTCTATAAGTCCTTCGGATGATGCCGAAGATGTTCCAACAATACCAGAAAAATAGCAGAGTACCCTAGTGAAGGAAATATGCCCTAGAGGCAATAATAAAGTTATTATTTATTTCCTTATATCATGATAAATGTTTATTATTCATGCTAGAATTGTATTAACCAGAAACATAATACTTGTATGAATACATAGACAAACAGAGTGTCACTAGTATGCCTCTACTTGACTAGCTCGTTGATCAAAGATGGTTAAGTTTCCTAACCATAGATATGAGTTGTCATTTGATTAACGGGATCACATCATTAGGAGAATGATGTGATTGACTTGAACCATTCCGTTAGCTTAGCACTTGATCATTTAGTTTGTTGCTATTGCTTTCTTCATGACTTATACATGTTACTATGACTATGAGATTATGCAACTCCCGTTTACCGGAAGAACACTTTATGTGCCACCAAACGTCACAATGTAACTGGGTGATTATAAAGGTGCTCTACAGGTCTCTCCGAAGGTACTTGTTGGGTTGGCGTATTTCGAGATTAGGATTTGTCACTCCGATTGCCGGAGAGGTATCTTTGGGCCCACTCGGTAATGCACATCACTATAAGCCTTGCAAGCATTGCAACTAATGAGTTAGTTGCGGGGTGATGTATTACAGAACGAGTAAAGAGACTTGCCGGTAACGATATTGAACTAGGTATTGAGATACCGACGATTGAATCTCGGGCAAGTAACATACCGATGACAAAGGGAACAACGTACGTTGTTATGCGGTCTGACCGATAAAGATCTTCGTAGAATATGTAGGAGCCAATATGGGCATCCAGGTCCCGCTATTGGTTATTGACCAGAGAGGTGTCTCGGTCACGTCTACATAGTTCTCGAACCCGCAGGGTCCGCACGCTTAACGTTCGTTGACGATATAGTACTATATGAGTTATGTATGTTGGTGACCGAATGTTGTTCGGAGTCCGGGATGAGATCACGGACATGACGAGGAACTCCGGAATGGTCCGGAGATAACGTTTGATATATGGTATAATAGTGTTTGGTCACCGGAAGGGTTCCGGAATTCACCGGAAGGGGTTCCGGATGTTTCCCAAAATGTTTGGGTACGAGAACACTTTATTTGGGCCAAAGGGGAAAGCCCACAAGGTTATTGGAAAGTGCAAAAGGAAGTTTTGCGGAGTCCAGGGGCCAGACGCCAGGGTCCCTGGCATCTGGGTCCAGACGCCGGGAACCCTGGCATCTGGCCCTGGAGTCCGAGTAGGACTCTTGCCTTTCAGGTGAAACCGACTTTGTGGAGGCTTTTACTCCAAGTTTCGACCCCAAGGCTCAACATATAAATAGAGGGGTAGGGCTAGCACCCAAGACAGATCAAGAAACACCAAGCTGTGTGCTGGCAACCCCGTCCCCTCTAGTTTATCCTCCGTCATAGTTTTCGTAGTGCTTAGGCGAAGCCCTGCGGAGATTGTTCTTCACCAACACCGTCACCATGCCATTGTGCTGCCGGAACTCATCTACTACTTCGCCTATCTTGTTGGATCGAGAAGGCGAGGACGTCACCGAGCCGAACGTGTGCAGAACTCGGAGGTGCCATGCTTTCGGTACTTGGATCGGTCGGATCATGAAGACATACGACTACATCAACCGCGTTGTTATAACGCTTTCGCGAATGGTCTACGAGGGTACGTAGACAACACTCTCCCCTCTCGTTGCTATGCATAACCATGACGATCCTGTGTGTGCATAGGAAATTTTTTGAAATTACTACGTTCCCGAACACCTAGAAGGCATCACAATGTCCACGAAAGTTCCAAAAGTTCTTGAAACATTTTGAAAAATTACATATGGCACTAGAGGGCTATTCTTTTGGGCCAGCCACATGGGACGGGCCCGATAGTGGGGCACACTCCACATGCCTTCGGGGCCAAGGCAATGGTGGCAACCAGGGTTTGGTGGTCGCAACATCCCTAGTGTGTCGTCCCTAGGGAGGGCTCCCTCCTGAAGCCTTGCCTCCTCCACCGCGTGTATAAATATAGAGGAGGGCTGCCCTTCAAATCCATCTCTAGATCTCCGGAATGGTCCGGAGATAAAGTTTGATATATGGGATAATAGTGTTTGGTCAACGGAAGGGTTCCGGAATTCACCGGAAGGGGTTCTGGATGTTTCCCGAAATGTTTGGGTACGAGAATACTTTATTTGGGCCAAAGGGGAAAGCCCACAAGGTTTTTGGAAAGCGCAAAAGGAAGTTTTGCGGAGTCCAGGGGCCAGACGCCAGGGTCCCTGGCGTCTGGGTCCAGATGCCGGGAACCCTGGCGTCTGGCCCTGGAGTCCGAGAAGGACTCTTGCCTTTCGGGTGAAACCGACTTTGTGGAGGCTTTTACTCCAAGTTTCGACCCCAAGGCTCAACATATAAATAGAGGGGTAGGGCTAGCACCCAAGACAGATCAAGAAACACCAAGCCGTGTGCCAGCAACCCCGTCCCCTCTAGTTTATCCTCCATCGTAGTTTTCGTAGTGCTTAGGCGAAGCCCTGCTGAGATTGTTCTTCACCAACACCGTCACTACGCCGTCGTGCTGCCGGAACTCATCTACTACTTCACCTCTCTTACTGGATCAAGAAGGCGAGGACGTCACCGAGCTGAACGTGTGCAGAACTCGGAGGTGCCGTGCTTTTGGTACTTGGATCGGTCGGATCCTGAAACATACGCCTACATCAACCGTGTTGTTATAACGCTTTGGCGAACGCTCTATGAGGGTACGTAGACAACACTCTCCCCTCTCATTGCTATGCATCACCATGACGATCATGTGTGTGCGTAGGAAATTTTTTAAATTACTACGTTCCCCAACACCTAGAAGGCATCACAAGGTCCACGAAAGTTCCAAAAGTTTTTGAAACATTTTGAAAAATTACATATGGCACTAGAGGGATATTCTTGTGGGCCAGCCACATGGGGCGGGCCCGATAGTGGGGCGCACTCCACATGCCTTCGAGGCCAAGGCAATGGTGGCAACCAGGGTTTTGTGGTCGCAACATCCCTAGTGTGTCGTCCCTAGGGAGGGCTCCCTCCTGAAGCCTTGCCTCCTCCACCGCGTCTATAAATATAGAGGAGGGCTGCCCTTCAAATCCATCTCTAGATCTCTGGAATGGTCCGGAGATAAAGTTTGATATATGGGATAATAGTGTTTGGTCACCGGAAGGGTTCCAGAATACACCGGAAGGGGTTCCGGATGTTTCCCGAAATGTTTGGGTACGAGAACACTTTATTTGGGCCAAAGGGGAAAGCCCACAAGGTTTTTGGAAAGCGCAAAAGGAAGTTTTGCGGAGTCCAGGGGCCACACGCCAGGGTCCCTGGCGTCTGGGTCCAGACGCCGGGAACCCTGGCGTCTGGCCCTGGAGTCCGAGAAGGACTCTTGCCTTTCGGGTGAAACCGACTTTGTGGAGGCTTTTACTCCAAGTTTCGACCCCAAGGCTCAACATATAAATAGAGGGGTAGGGCTAGCACCCAAGAAAGATCAAGAAACACCAAGCCATGTGCCGGCAACCCCGTCCCCTCTAGTTTATCCTCCGTCATAGTTTTCGTAGTGCTTAGGCGAAGCCCTACGGAGATTGTTCTTCACCAACACCGTCACCACGCCGTCGTGCTGCCGGAACTCATCTACTACTTCTCCTCTCTTGCTGGATCGAGAAGGCGAGGACGTCACCGAGCCGAATGTGTGCAGAACTCGGAGGTGCCGTGCTTTCGGTACTTGGATCGGTCGGATTGTGAAGACATACGACTACATCAACCGCGCTGTTATAACGCTTTTGTGAACGGTTTACGAGGGTACGTAGACAACACTCTCCCCTCTCGTTGCTATGCGTCACCATGACGATCTTGTGTGTGTAGGAATTTTTTTGAAATTACTACGTTGCCCAACACCTAGAAGGTATCACAAGGTCCACGAAAGTTCCAAAAGTTCTTCAAACATTTTGAAAAAATACATATGGCACTAGAGGGCTATTCTTTTGGGCCAGCCACATGGGACGGGCCCGATAGTGGGGCGCACTCCACATGCCTTCGGGGCCAAGGCAATGGTGGCAACCAGGGTTTGGTGGTCGCAACATCCCTAGTGTGTTGTCCCTAGGGAGGGCTCCCTCCTCAAGCCTAGCCTCCTCCACCGCGTCTATAAATATAGAGGAGGGTTGCCCTTCAAATCCATCTCTAGATCTCCGGAATGGTCCGGAGATAAAGTTTGATATATGGGATAATAGCGTTTGGTCACCGGAAGAGTTCCAGAATTCACTGGAAGAGGTTCCGGATGTTTCCCGAAATGTTTGGGTACAAGAACACTTTATTTGGGCCAAAGGGGAAAGCACACAAGGTTTTTGGAAAGCGCAAAAGGAAGTTTTGCGGAGTCCAGGGGCCAGAGCCAGGGTCCGTGGCGTCTGGGTCCAGACGCCGGGAACCCAGGCGTCTGGCCCTGGAGTCCGAGAAGGACTCTTGCCTTTCGGGTGAAACTGACTTTGTGGAGGCTTTTACTCTAAGTTTCGACCCCAAGGCTCAACATATAAATAGAGTGGTAGGGCTAGCACCCAAGACAGATCAAGAAACACCAAGCCGTGTGCCGGCAACCCCGTCCCCTCTAGTTTATCCTCCATCGTAGTTTTCGTAGTGCTTAGGCGAAGCCCTGCGGAGATTGTTCTTCACCAACACCGTCACCACACCGTCATGCTGCCGGAACTCATCTACTACTTCGCCTCTCTTGCTGGATCGAGAAGGCGAGGACGTCACCGAGCCGAACGTGTGCAGAATTCGGAGGTGGCATGCTTTCGGTACTTGGATCGGTCGGATCGTGAAGACATACGACTACATCAACCGCGTTGTTATAACACTTTCACGAACGGTCTACGAGGGTACACAGACAACACTCTCCCCTCTCGTTGCTATGCATCACCATGACGATCCTGTGTGTGCGTAGGAAATTTTTTGAAATTACTACGTTCCCCAACACCTAGAAGGCATCACAAGGTCCACGAAAGTTCCAAAAGTTCTTGAAACATTTTGAAAAATTACATATGGCACTAGAGGGCTATTCTTTTGGGCCAGCCACATGGGACGGGCCCGATAGTGGGGCGCACTCCACATGCCTTCGGGGCCAAGGCAATGGTGGCAACCAGGGTTTGGTGGTCGCAACATCCCTAGTGTGTCGTCCCTAGGGAGGGCTCCCTCCTGAAGCCTTGCCTCCTCCACCGCGTCTATAAATATAGAGGAGGGCTGCCCTTCAAATCCATCTCTAGATCTCTGGAATGGTCCGGAGCAGAAGTTTGATATATGGGATAATAGTGTTTGGTCACCGGAAGGGTTCCGGAATTCACCGGAAGGGGTTCCAGATGTTTCCCGAAATGTTTGGGTACGAGAACACTTTATTTGGGCCAAAGGGGAAAGCCCACAAGGTTTTTGGGAAGCGCAAAAGGATGTTTTGCGGAGTCCAGCGGCCAGAGCCAGGGTCCCTGGCGTCTGGGTCTAGACGCCGGGAACCCTTGCGTCTGGCCCTGGAGTCCGAGAAGGACTCTTGCCTTTCGGGTGAAACCGACTTTGTGGAGGCTTTTACTCCAAGTTTCGACCCCAAGGCTCAACATATAAATAGAGGGGTAGGGCTAGCACCCAGGACAGATCAAGAAACACCAAGCCGTGTGCCGGCAACCCCGTCCCCTCTAGTTTATCCTCCATCATAGTTTTCGTAGTGCTTAGGCGAAGCCCTGCGGAGATTGTACTTCACCAACACCGTCACCACGCCGTCGTGCTGCAGGAACTCATCTACTACTTCGCCTCTCTTGCTGGATCGAGAAGGCGAGGACGTCACCGAGCCGAACGTGTGCAGAACTCGGAGGTGCCGTGCTTTCGGTACTTGGATCGGTCGGATCGTGAAGACATACGACTAGATCAACCGCGTTGTTATAACACTTCCGCGAACGGTCTACGAGGGTACGTAGACAACACTCTCCCCTCTCGTTGCTATGCATCACCATGATGATCCTGTGTGTGTGTCGGAATTATTTTGAAATTACTACGTTCCCCAACACCTAGAAGGCATCACAACGTCCATGAAAGTTCCAAAAGTTCTTGAAACATTTTGAAAAAATTACATATGGCACTAGAGGGCTATTCTTTTGGGCCAGCCACATGGGATGGGCCCGATAGTGGGGCGCACTCCACATGCCTTCGGGGCCAAGCCAATGGTGGCAACCAGGGTTTGGTGGTCGCAACATCCCTAGTGTGTCGTCCGTAGGGAGGGTTCCCTCCTGAAGCCTTACCTCCTCCACCGCGTCTATAAATATAGAGGAGGGCTGCCCTACAAATCCATCTCTAGATCTCCGGAATGGTCCGGAGATAAAGTTTGATATATGGGATAATAGTGTTTGGTCACCGGAAGAGTTCCAGAATTCACCGGAAGGGGCTCCGGATGTTTCCTGAAATGTTTGGGTACGAGAACACTTTATTTGGGCCAAAGGGGAAAGCCCATAAGGTTTTTGGAAAGCGCAAAAGGAAGTTTTGCGGAGTCCAGGGGCCACACGCCAGGGTCCCTGGCGTCTGGGTCCAGACGCCGGGAACCCTGGCGTCTGCCCCTGGAGTCCGAGAAGGACTCTTGCCTTTAGGGTGAAACCGACTTTGTGGAGGCTTTTACTCCAAGTTTCGACCCCAAGGCTCAACATATAAATAGAGGGGTAGGGCTAGCACCCAAGACAGATCAAGAAACACCAAGCCGTGTGCCGGCAACCCCGTCCCCTCTAGTTTATCCTTCGTCATAGTTTTCGTAGTGCTTAGGCGAAGCCCTGCGGAGACTGTTCTTCACCAACACCGTCACCACGCCGTCGTGCTGCCGGAACTCATCTACTACTTCGCCTCTCTTGCTGAATCGAGAAGGCGAGGACGTCACCGAGCCAAACATGTATAGAACTCGGAGGTGCCGTGCTTTCGGTACTTGGATCGGTCGGATCATGAAGACATACGACTAGATCAACCGTGTTGTTATAACGGTTTCGCGAACGGTCTACGAGGGTACGTAGACAACACTCTCCCCTCTCGTTGCTATGCATCACCATGATGATCCTGTGTGTGCGTAGGATTTTTGTTTGAAATTACTACGTTTCCCAACACCTAGAAGGCATCACAAGGTCCACGAAAGTTCCAAAAGTTCTTCAAACATTTTGAAAAAATACATATGGCACTAGAGGGCTATTCTTTTGGGCCAGCCACATGGGACGGGCCCGATAGTGGGGCGCACTCCACATGCCTTCGGGGCCAAGCCAATGGTGGCAACCAGGGTTTGGTGGTCGCAACATCCCTAGTGTGTCGTCCCTAGGGAGGGCTCCCTCCTGCAGCCTTGCCTCCTCCACCGCGTCTATAAATATAGAGGAGGGCTGCCCTTCAAATCCATCTCTAGATCTCTGGAATGGTCCGGAGATAAAGTTTGATATATGGGATAATAGTGTTTGGTCACCGGAAGGGTTCCGGAATTCACCGGAAGGGGTTCCGGATGTTTCACGAAATGTTTGGGTACGAGAACACTTTATTTGGGCCAAAGGGGAAAGCCCACAAGGTTTTTGGAAAGCGCAAAAGGAAGTTTAGCAGAGTCCAGGGGCCAGAGCCAGGGTCCCTGGCGTCTGGGTCTAGACGCCGGGAACCCTTGCGTCTGGCCCTGGAGTACGAGAAGGACTCTTGCCTTTCGGGTGAAACCGACTTTGTGGAGGCTTTTACTCCAAGTTTCGACCCAAGGCTCAACATATAAATAGAGGGGTAGGGCTAGCACCCAAGACAGATCAAGAAACACCAAGCCGTGTGCCGGCAACCCCGTCCCCTCTAGTTTATCCTCCGTCATAGTTTTCGTAGTGCTTAGGCGAAGCCCTGCGGAGATTGTTCTTCACCAACACCGTCACCACGCCGTCGTGCTGCAGGAACTCATCTACTACTTCGCCTCTCTTGCTGGATCAAGAAGGCGAGGACGTCACCGAGCCGAACGTGTGCAGAACTCGGAGGTGCCGTGCTTTCGGTACTTGGATCGGTCGGATCGTGAAGACATACGACTAGATCAACCGCGTTGTTATAACACTTCCGCAAACGGTCTACGAGGGTACGTAGACAACACTCTCCCCTCTCGTTGCTATGCATCACCATGATGATCCTGTGTGTGCGTTGGAATTATTTTGAAATTACTACGTTCCCCAACACCTAGAAGGCATCACAACGTCCATGAAAGTTCCAAAAGTTCTTGAAACATTTTGAAAAAATTACATATGGCACTAGAGGGCTATTCTTTTGGTCTAGCCACATGGGACGGGCCCGATAGTGGGGCGCACTCCACATGCCTTCGGGGCCAAGGCAATGGTGGCAACCAGGGTTAGGTGGTCGCAACATCCCTAGTGTGTCGTCCCTAGGGAGGGCTCCCTCCTGAAGCCTTACCTCCTCCACCGCGTCTATAAATATAGAGGAGGGCTGCCCTACAAATCAATCTCTAGATCTCCGGAATGGTCCGGAGATAAAGTTTGATATACGGGATAATAGTGTTTGGTCACCGGAAGAGTTCCGGAATTCATCGGAAGGGGTTCCGGATGTTTCCTGAAATGTTTGGGTACGAGAACACTTTATTTGGGCCAAAGGGGAAAGCCCATAAGGTTTTTGGAAAGCGCAAAAGGAAGTTTTGCGGAGTCCAGGGGCCACACGCCAGGGTCCCTGGCGTCTGGGTCCAGACGCCGGGAACCCTGGCGTCTGGCCCTGGAGTACGAGAAGGACTCTTGCCTTTAGGGTGAAACCGACTTTGTGGAGGCTTTTACTCCAAGTTTCGACCCCAAGGCTCAACATATAAATAGAGGGGTAGGGCTAGCACCCAAGACAGATCAAGAAACACCAAGTCGTGTGCCGGCAACCCCATCCCCTCTAGTTTATCCTCCGTCATAGTTTTCGTAGTGCTTAGGCGAAGCCCTGCGGAGATTGTTCTTCACCAACACCGTCACCATGCCATCGTGCTGCCGGAACTCATCTACTACTTCGCCTCTCTTGCTGAATCGAGAAGGCGAGGACGTCACCGAGCCGAACGTGTATAGAACTCGGAGGTGTCGTGCTTTCGGTACTTGGATCGGTCGGATCGTGAAGACATACGACTAGATCAACCGCGTTGTTATAATGCTTTCGCGAGCGGTCTACGAGGGTACGTAGACAACACTGTCCCCTCTCGTTGCTATGTATCACCATGACGATCCTGTGTGTGCGTCGGAATTTTTTTGAAATTACTACGTTCCCCAACACCTAGAAGGCATCACAAGTCCACGAAAGTTCCAAAAGTTCTTCAAACATTTTGAAAAAATACATATGGCACTAGTGGTCTATTCTTTTGGGCCAGCCACATGGGACGGGCCCGATAGTGGGGCACACTCCACATGCCTTCGGGGCCAAGGCAATGGTGGCAACCAGGGTTTGGTGGTCGCAACATCCCTAGTCTGTCGTCCCTAGGGAGGGCTCCCTCCTGCAGCCTTGCCTCCTCCACCGCGTCTATAAATATAGAGGAGGGCTGCCCTTCAAATCCATCTCTAGATCTCTGGAATGGTCCGGAGATAAAGTTTGATATATGGGATAATAGTGTTTGATCACCGGAAGGGTTCCGGAATTCACCAGAAGGGGTTCCGAATGTTTCCCGAAATGTTTGGGTACGAGAACACTTTATTTAGGCCAAAGGGGAAAGCCCACAAGGTTTTTGGAAAGCGCAAAAGGAAGTTTTGCGGAGTCCAGGGGCCAGAGCCAGGGTCCCTGGCGTCTGGGTCCAGACGCCGGGAACCCTGGCGTCTGGCCCTGGAGTCCGAGAAGGACTCTTGCCTTTCGGGTGAAACCGACTTTGTGGAGGCTTTTACTCCAAGTTTCGACCCAAGGCTCAACATATAAATAGAGGGGTAGGGCTAGCACCCAAGATAGATCAAGAAACACCAAGCCATGTGCCGGCAACCCCGTCCCCTCTAGTTTATCCTCCGTCTTAGTTTTCGTAATGCTTAGGCGAAGCCCTGCGGAGATTGTTCTTCACCAACACCGTCACCACACCGTCGTGCTGCAGGAACTCATCTACTACTTCGCCTCTCTTGCTGGATCGAGAAGGCGAGGACGTCACCGAGCCGAACGTGTGCAGAACTCAGAGGTGTCGTGCTTTCGGTACTTGGATCGGTCGGATCGTGAAGACATACGACTAGATCAACCGCGTTGTTATAACACTTCCGCGAACGGGCTACGAGGGTACATAGACAACACTCTCCCCTCTCGTTGCTATGCATCACCATGATGATCCTGTGTGTGCGTCGGAATTATTTTGAAATTACTACGTTCCCCAACACCTAGAAGGCATCACAACGTCCACGAAAGTTCCAAAAGTTCTTGAAACATTTTGCAAAAAATTACATATGGCACTAGAGGGCTATTCTTTTGGGCCATCGACATGGGACGGGCCCGATAGTGGGGCGCACTCCACATGCCTTCGGGGCCAAGGCAATGGTGGCAACCAGGGTTTGGTGGTCGCAACATCCCTAGTGTGTCGTCCCTAGGAAGGGCTCCCTCCTGAAGCCTTACCTCCTCCACCGCGTCTATAAATATAGAGGAGAGCTGCCCTACAAATCCATCTCTAGATCTCCGGAATGGTCCGGAGATAAAGTTTGATATATGGGATAATAGTGTTTGGTCACCGAAAGAGTTCCGGAATTCATCGGAAGGGGTTCCGGATGTTTCCCGAAATGTTTGGGTACGAGAACACTTTATTTGGGCCAAAGGGGAAAGCCCATAAGGTTTTTGGAAAGCGCAAAAGGAAGTTTTGTGGAGTTCAGGGGCCACCCGCCAAGGTTCCTGACGTCTGGGTCCAGACGCCGGGAACCCTGGCGTCTGGCCCTGGAGTCCGAGAAGGACTCTTGCCTTTCGGGTGAAACCGACTTTGTGGAGGCTTTTACTCCAAGTTTCGACCCCAAGGCTCAACATATAAATAGAGGGGTAGGGCTAGCACCCAAGACAGATCAAGAAACACCAAGCCGTGTGCCAGCAACCCCGTCCCCTCTAGTTTATCCTCCGTCATAGTTTTCGTAGTGCTTAGGCGAAGCCCTGCGGAGATTGTTCTTGACCAACACCGTCACCACGCCGTCGTGCTACCGGAACTCATCTACTACTTCGCCTCTCTTGCTGAATCGAGAGGGGGAGGACGTCACCGAGCTGAACGTGTATAGAACTCGGAGGTGTCGTGCTTTCGGTACTTGGGTCGGTCGGATCGTGAAGACATACGACTAGATCAACCGCGTTGTTATAACGCTTTCGCGAACGGTCTACGCGGGTACGTAGACAACACTCTCCCCTCTCGTTGCTATGCATCACCATGACCATCCTGTGTGTGTGTAGGAATTTTTTTTGAAATTACTACATTCCCCAACACCTAGAAGGCATCACAAGGTCCACGAAAGTTCCAAAAGTTCTTGAAACATTTTGAAAAAATACATATGGCACTAGAGGGCTATTCTTTTGGGCCAGCCACATGGGACGGGCCCGATAGTGGGGCGCACTCCACATGCCTTCGGGGCCAAGGCAATGGTGGCAACCAGGGTTTGGTGGTCGCAACATCCCTAGTGTGTCGTCCCTAGGGAGGGATCCCTCCTGAAGCCTTGCCTCCTCCACCGCGTCTATAAATATAGAGGAGGGCTGCCCTTCAAATCCATCTCTAGATATCCGGAATGGTCCGGAGATAAAGGTTGATATATGGGATAATAGTCTTTGGTCACCAGAAGGGGTTCCGGATGTTTCCCAAAATGTTTGGGTACAAGAATACTTTATTTGGGCCAAAGGGGAAAGCCCACAAGGTTTTTGAAAAGTGCAAAAGGAAGTTTTGCGGAGTCCAGGGGCCAGACGCCAGGGTCCCTGGCGTCTGGGTCCAGACGCCGGGAACCCTGGCGTCTGGCCCTGGAGTCCGAGAAGGACTCTTGCCTTTCGGGTGAAACCGACTTTGTGGAGGCTTTTACTCCAAGTTTCGAGCCCAAGGCTCAACATATAAATAGAGGGGTAGGGCTAGCACCCAAGACAGATCAAGAAACACCAAGCCGTGTGCCGGCAACCCCGTCCCCTCTAGTTTATCCTCCGTCATAGTTTTCGTAGTGCTTAGGCGAAGCCCTGCGGAGATTGCTCTTCACCAACACCGTCACCACGTCGTCGTGCTGCCGGAACTCATCTACTACTTCGCCTCTCTTGCTAGATCGAGAAGGCGAGGACGTCACCGAGCCGAACGTGTGCAGAACTCGGAGGTGCCGTGCTTTCGGTACTTGGATCAGTCGGATCGGAAAGACATACGACTACATCAACCACGTTGTTATAATGCTTTATCGAACGGTCTACGAGGGTACGTAGACAACACTCTCCCCTCTCGTTGCTATGCATCACCATGACGATACTGTGTGTGCGTAGGAAATTTTTTGAAATTACTACGTTCCCAACACCTAGAAGGCATCACAAGGTCCACGAAAGTTCCAAAAGTTCTTGAAACATTTTGAAAAAATTACATATGGCACTAGATGGCTATTCTTTTGGGCCAGCCACATGGGACGGGCCCGATAGTGGGGCGCACTCCACATGCCTTCGGGGCCAAGGCAATGGTGGCAACTAGGGTTTGGTGGTCGCAACATCCCTAGTGTGTCGTCCCTAGGGAGGGCTCCCTCCTGAAGCCTTGCCTCCTCCACCGCGTCTATAAATATAGAGGAGGGCTGCCCTTCAAATCCATCTCTAGATCTCCGGAATGGTCCAGAGATAAAGTTTGATATGTGGGATAATAGTGTTTGGTCACCGGAAGGGTTCCGGAATTCACCGGAAGGGGTTCGGATGTTTCCCGAAACGTTTGGGTACGAGAACACTTTATTTGGGCCAAAGGGGAAATCCCACAAGGTTTTTGGAAAGCGCAAAAGGAAGTTTTGCGGAGTCCAGGGGCCAGACGCCAGGGTCCCTGGCGTCTGGGTCCAGACGTCGGGAACCCTGGCGTCTGCTCCTGGAGTCCGAGAAGGACTCTTGCCTTTCGGGTGAAACCGACTTTGTGGAGGCTTTTACTCCAAGTTTCGACCCCAAGGCTCAATATATAAATAGAGGGGTAGGGCTAGCACCCAAGACAGATCAAGAAACACCAAGCCGTGTGCCGGCAACCCCGTCCCCTCTAGTTTATCCTTCGTCATAGTTTTCGTAGTGCTTAGGCGTAGCCCTGTGGAGATTGTTCTTCACCAACACCGTCACCATGCCGTCGTGCTGCCGGAACTCATCTACTACTTCGCCTCTCTTGCTGGATCGAGAAGGCGAGGACGTCACCGAGCCGAACGTGTGCAGAACTCGGAGGTGGCGTGCTTTCGGTACTTGGATCGGTCGGATCGTGAAGACATATGACTACATCAACCGCGTTGTTATAACGCTTTCGCGAACGGTCTACGAGGGTATGTAGACAACACTCTCCCCTCTCGTTGCAATGTATCACCATGACGATCCTGTGTGTGCGTAGGAATTTTTTTGAAATTACTACGTTCCCCAACACCTAGAAGGCATCACAAGGTCCACGAAAGTTCCAAAAGTTCTTGAAACTTTTTGAAAAAATACATATGGCACTAGAGGGCTATTCTTTTGGGCCAGCCACATGGGACGGGCCCGATAGTGGGGCGCACTCCACATGCCTTCGGGGCCAAGGCAATGGTGGCAACCAGGGTTTGGTGGTCGCAACATCCCTAGTGTGTCGTCCCTAGGGAGGGCTCCCTCCTGAAGCCTTGCCTCCTCCACCGCGTCTATAAATATAAAGGAGGGCTGCCATTCAAATCCATCTCTAGATCTCCGGAATGGTCTGGAGATAAAGTTTGATATATGGGATAATAGCGTTTGGTCACCGGAAGGATTCCAGAATTCACCGGAAGGGGTTCCGGATGTTTCCCGAAATATTTGGGTACGAGACACTTTTTTGGCCAAAGGGCAAAACCACAAGGTTTTTGGAAAGCGCAAAAGGAAATTTTGCGGAGTCCAGGGGCCAGACGCCAGGGTCCCTGGCATCTGGGTCCAGACGCCGGGAACCCTGGTGTTTGGCCCTGGAGTCCGAGAAGGACTCTTGCCTTTCGGGTGAAACCGACTTTTTGGAGGCTTTTACTCCAAGTTTTGACCCCAAGGCTCAACATATAAATAGAGGGGTAGGGCTAGCACCCTAGACAGATCAAGAAACACCAAGCCGTGTGCCGGCTGTTGGAAATATGCCCTAGAGGCAATAATAAATTGGTTATTATTATATTTCCTTGTTCATGATAATCGTTTATTATCCATGCTAGAATTGTCTTGATAGGAAACTCAGATACATGTGTGGATACATAGACAACACCATGTCCCTAGTAAGCTTCTAGTTGACTAGCTCGTTGATTAATAGATGGTTATAGTTTCCTGACCATGGACATTAGATGTCATTGATAACAGGATCACATCATTAGGAGAATGATGTGATGGACAAAGACCCAATCCTAAGCCTAGCACAAGATCATGTAGTTCGTATGCTAAAGATTTTCTAATGTCAAGTATCATTTCCTTAGACCATGAGATTGTGCAACTCCTGGATACCGTAGGAGTGCTTTGGGTGTGCCAAACGTCACAACTTAACTGGGTGGCTATAAAGGTACACTATAGGTATCTCCGAAAGTGTCTGTTGGGTTGGCACGAATCGAGATTGGGATTTGTCACTCCGTGTAAACGGAGAGGTATCTCTGGGCCCACTCGGTAGGACATCATCATAATGTGCACAATGTGATCAAGGAGTTGATCACGGGATGATGTGTTACGAAACGAGTAAAGAGTCTTGCGGTAACGAGATTGAACAAGGTATCAGCATACCAACGATCAAATCTCGGGCAAGTATCATACCGCTAGACAAAGGGAATTGTATACGGGATTGATTAAGTCCTTGACATCGTGGTTCATCTGATGAGATCATCGTGGAACATGTGGGAGCCAACATGGGTATCCAGATCCCGCTGTTGGTTATTGACCGGAGAGTCATCTCGGTCATGTCTGCATGTCTCCCGAACCCATAGGGTCTACACACTTAAGGTTCGGTGACGCTAGGGTTATAGAGATATTAGTATGCGGTAACCCGAAAGTTGTTCGGAGTCCCGGATGAGATCCCGGACGTCATGAGGAGTTCAGGAATGGTCCGGAGGTAAAGATTTATATATGGGAAGTCTTGTTTTGGTCGCCGGAAAAGTTTCGCGCATTATCGGTATTGTACCGGGAGTGTCGAAAGGGGCCCGGGGGGCCACATGGGCTGTAGGGGTGTGCGCCTTGGCCTATATGGGTCAAGGGCACCAGCCCCAAGAGGCCCATGTGCCAAGAGATAAGAAGAAGGAAGAGTCCTAAAGGGGGAAGGCACCTCCTAGGTGCCTTGGGGAGGTGGGACTCCTCCCTGGCCGCACCCTTCCTTGGAGGAAGGGCCAAGGCTGCGCCCCCCCCCCCTCTCCCTTGGCCCTATATATAGTGGGGGGAAGGGAGGGCAGCCATACCTAAGCCCTGGCACCTCCCTCTCCCTCCCATGACACATCTCCCTCCTCCCGCAGCGCTTGGCGAAGCCCTATTGGAATCCCGCTACTTCCACCACCACGCCGTCGTGCTGCTGGATCTCCATCAACCTCTCCTCCCCCTTGCTGGATCAAGGAGGAGACGTCGCTGCTCCGTACGTGTGTTGAACGAGGAGGTGCCGTCCGTTCGGCGCTAGGATCATTGGTGATTTGGATCACGACGAGTACGACTCCATCAACCCCGTTCTCTTGAACACTTCCGCGCGCGATCTACAAGGGTATGTAGATCCACTCCTCCCTCATTGCTAGATGACTCCATAGATAGATCTTGGTGACACGTAGGAAAATTTTGAATTTATGCTACGCTCCCCAACAGTGGCATCATGAGCTAGGTCTATTGCGTAGATTCTATGCACGAGTAGAACACAAAGTAGTTGTGGGCGTTGATTTTGTTCAATATGCTTACCGTTACTAGTCCAATCTTGATTCGGCAGCATTGTGGGATGAAGCGGCCCGGACCGACCTTACACGTACTCTTACGTGAGACTGGTTCCACCGACTGACATGCACTAGTTGCATAAGGTGGCTAGCGGGTGTCTGTCTCTCCCACTTTAGTCGGATCGGATTCGATGAAAAGGGTCCTTATGAAGGGTAAATAGCAATTGGCATATCACGTTGTGGTTTTTGCGTAGGTAAGAAACATTCTTGCTAGAAACCCATAGCAGCCACGTAAAACATGCAAACAACAATTAGAGGACGTCTAACTTGTTTTTGCAGGGTATGCTATGTGATGTGATATGGCCAAAAGGATGTGATGAATGATATATGTGATGTATGAGATTGATCATGTTCTTGTAATAGGAATCACGACTTGCATGTCGATGAGTATGACAACCGGCAGGAGCCATAGGAGTTGTCTTAATTTATTTATGACCTGCGTGTCAACATAAACATCATGTAATTACTTTACTTTATTGCTAACCGTTAGCTGTAGTAGTAGAAGTAATAGTTGACGAGACAACTTCATGAAGACACGATGATAGAGATCATGATGATGGAGATCATGGTGTCATACTGGTGACGATGATAATCATGGAGCCCCGAAGATGGAGATCAAGAGGAGCAAAGTGATGATGGCCACATCATGTCACTATTTGATTGCATGTGATGTTTATCATGTTTTTGCATCTTGTTTACTTAGAACGACGGTAGTAAATAAGATAATCCCTCATAATAATTTCAAGAAAGTGTTCCCCCTAACTGTGCACCGTTGCGACAGTTCGTTGTTTCGAAGCACCACGTGATGATCGGGTGTTAGATTCTAACGTTCACATACAACGGGTGTAAGACAGATTTACACACGCGAAACACTTAGGTTGACTTGACGATCCTAGCATGTACAGACATGGCCTCGGAACACAAGAGACCGAAAGGTCGAGCATGAGTCGTATGGTAGATACGATCAACATGAAGATGTTCACCGATGATGACTAGTCCATCTCACGTGATGATCGGACACGGCCTAGTTGACTCGGATCATGTAATCACTTAGATGACTAGAGGGATGTCTATCTGAGTGGGAGTTCACAAGATGAACTTAATTATCCTGAACATAGTCAAAAGGTCTTCGCAAATTATGTCGTAGCTCGCGCTTCAGTTCTACTGTTTAGATATGTTCCTAGAGAAAATTTAGTTGAAAGTTGATAGTAGATATTATGCGGACTAGGTCCGTAAACTGAGACATTGCTTCATAGAAGGCTTATGTCCTTAATGCACCGCTCAGTGTGCTGAACCTCGAACATTGTCTGTGGATGTTGCGAACATCTGCCATACACATTTTGATAACTATGTGATAGTTCAGTTGAAACGGTTTAGAGTTGAGGCACCGAAGACGGTTTTGAAACGTCGCGAAACATATGAGATGTTTCGAGGGATGAAATTGGGATTTCAGGCTCGTGCCCACGTCAAGAGGTATAAGACCTCCAACGATTTTCTTAGCCTACAAACTAAGGGAGAAAAGCTCAATTGTTGAACTTGTGCTCAGATTGTCTGAGTACAACAATCGCTTGAATCGAGTGGGAGTTGATCTTCCAGATGAAATAGTGATGGTTCTCCGAAGTCATTACCACCAAGCTGCTTGAGCTTTGTGATGAACTATAATATATCAGGGACATATATGATGATCCTTGAGATATTCGTGATGTTTGACACCACAAAAGTAGAGATCAAGAAGGAGCATCAATTGTTGATGGTTGGTGAAACCACTAGTTTCAAGAAGGGCAAGGGAAAAAAGGGATGCTTCATAAAACGGCAAATCAGCTGCTGCTCTAGTGAAGAAACCCAAGGTTGAACCCAAACCCGAGACTAAGTGCTTCTGTAATAAAGGGAACAGCCACTGGAGCAGAATTACCCTAGATACTTGGTAGATAAGAAGGCTGGCAAGGTCGATAGAAGTATATTGGATGTATTATGTTAATGTGTACTTTACTAGTACTCCTAGTAGCACCAGGGTATTAGATACCGGTTCGGTTGCTAAGTGTTAGTAACTCGAAATAAAAGCTACGGAATAAACGGAGACTAGCTAAAGGTGAGATGACGATATGTGTTGGAAGTATTTCCAAGGTTGATCAAATATCGTACGCTCCCTCTACCATCGAGATTGGTGTTTGCGTTGAGCATAGACATGATTGGATTATGTCTATCGCAATACGGTTATTCATTTAAAGAGAACAATGGTTACTCTGTTTATTTGAATAATACCTTCAATGGTCTTACACCTGAAATGAATGGTTTATTGAATCTCGATCGTAGTGATACACATGTTCATGCCAAAAGATAGTAATGATAGTACCACCTACTTGTGGCACTGCCACGTAAGTCATATCGGTATAAAACGCATGAAGAAGCTCCATGTTGATGGATCTTTGGGCTCACTTGTTTTGAAAGGTTTGAGACATGCGAACCATGTCTATTGGTGTATATGCATGAAGAAACTCCATGCAAATGGACCGTTTGGACTCACTTGATTTTGAATCACTTGAGACATGCAAATCATACCACGTGGGCAAGATGACTGAAAGCCTCGTTTTCAGTAAAATGGAACTAGAAAGCAACTTGTTGGAAGTAATACATTTTGATGTGTGCAACCCAATGAGTGCTGAGGCATGTAGTGGATATCGTTATGTTCTTACTTCACAGATGATTTGAGTAGATGTTGAGTATATTTACTTGATGAATCACGAGTCTGAATTATTGAAAGGTTCAAGTAATTTCAGGGTGAAGTTGAAAGATCATCGTCATAAGAGGATAAAATATCTATGATATGATCATAGAGATGAATATCTGAATTACGAGTTTGGCACAGAATTAAGACATTGTGGAAATTGTTTCACAACTAATACAGCCTGGAACACCATAGTGTGATGGTGTGTCCGAACATCATAACTGCACCCTATTGGATATGATGCATAGCATGATGTCTCTTATCGAATTACCACGATAGTTTATGGGTTAGGCATTAAAGACAACCACATTCACTTTAAAAAGGGCACCACGTAATTCCGATGAGATGACACCGTATGAACTATGGTTTAGAGAAACCTAAGCTGTCATTTCTTAGAAGTTTGGGGCTGCGACGCTTATGTGAAAAAGTTTCAGGCTGATAAGCTCGAACCCAAAGCGGATAAATGCATCTTCATAGGACACCCAAAATAGTTGGGTATACCTCCTGTCTCAGATTCGAAAGCAATAAGGGATTGTTTCTAGAAATCGGGTCCTTTCTCGAGGAAAAGTTTCTCTCGAAAGAATTGAGTGGGAGGATGGTGGAGACTTGATGCGGTTATTGAACCGTCTCTTCAACTAGTGTGTGGCAGGGCACAGGAAGTTGTTCCTATGGCACCTACACCAATTGAAGTGGAAGCTTATGATAGTGATCATGAAACTTCAGATCAAGTCACTACCAAACCTCGTAGGATGACAAGGATGCGTACTACTTCAGAGTGGTACGTAATCCTGTCTTGGAAGTCATGTTGCTAGACAACAATGAACCTACGAGCTATGGAGAAGCGATGGTGGGCCCGAATTCCGATAAATGGCTTGAGGCCATAAAATCCGAGAGAGGATCCATGTATGAAAACAAAGTGTAGACTTTGGCAGAACAGCTCGATGGTCGTAAGGCTGTTGAGTGCAGATGGATTTTAAAAGGAAGACGGACAATGATGGTAAATGTCACCATTAAAGAAAGCTCGACTTGTTGTTAAGATGTTTTCCGACAAGTTCAAGGAGTTGACTATGATGAGACTTTCTCACTCGTAGCGATGCTAAGAGTCTGTTGGAATTATATTAGCGATTACTGCATTATTTATGAAATCTTGCAGATAGGATGTTAAAACATTGTTTCCTCGACGATTTTCTTGAGGAAAGGTTGTATGTGATACAACCGGAAGGTTTTGTCAATCCTGAAAGATGCTAATAAGTATGCAAAGCTCCAGCAATCCTTCTAAGGACTGGAGTAAGCATCTCAGAGTTGGAATGTATGCTTTGATAAGATGATCAAAGTTTTGGGTGTATACAAAGTTTATGAGAAACTTGTATTTCCAAAGAAGTGACTGGGAGCACTATAGAATTTCTGATGAGTATATGTTGTTGACATATTGTTGATCAGAAATGACGTAGAATTTCTGGAAAGCATATAGGGTTATTTGGAAAGTATTTTTCAATGGAAAGCCTGGATTAAGCTACTTGAACATTGAGCATCAAGATCTATAAGGATAGATCAAGATTCTTAATGGTACTTTCAAATGAGCACATACCTTGACATGATCTTGAAGGTGTTCAAGATGGACCAGTCAAAGAAGGAGTTCTTGCCTGAGTTGTAAGGTATGAAGTTAAGACTTAAAGCTCGACCACGGCAGAATAGAGAGAAAGGACAAAGGTCGTCCCCTATGCTTAAGACATAGGCCCTACAGTATGCTATGCTGTGTACCGCACCTGAAATGTGCCTTGCCATGAGTCAGTCAAGGGGTACAAGAGTGATCCAAGAATGGATCACAAGGCAGTGGTCAAAGTTATCCTTAGTAACTAGTGGACTAAGGAATTTTCTCGATTATGGAGGTGGTAAAAGAGTTCGTCGTAAAGGGTTACGCCGATGCAAACTTTGACACTAATCCAGATTATTCTGAGTAGTAAACTGGATTCGTATAGTAGAACAGTTATTTGGAATAGCTCCAAATGTAGCGTAGTAGTTGCATCTACAGATGACATAAGAAATTTGTGAAGTACATATGGATCTGAATGTTGCAGACCCGTTGACTAAAACCTCTCTCACAAGCAAAACATGATCAAACCCAGAACTCGTTGAGTCTTAATCACATGATGATGTGAACTAGTTTAGTGACACTAGTAAACTCTTTGGATGTTGGTCACATGGCGATGTGACCTGTGAGTGTTAATCACATGACAATGTGAACTAGATTATTGACTGTAGTGCAAGTGGGAGACTGTTGGAAATATGCCCTTGAGGCAATAATAAATTGGTTATTATTATATTTCCTTGTTCATGATAATCGTTTATTATCCATGCTAGAATTGTCTTGATAGGAAACTCAGATACATGTGTGGATACATAGACAACACCATGTCCCTAGTAAGCCTCTAGTTGACTAGCTCGTTGATCAATAGATGGTTACGGTTTCCTGACCATGGACATTAGATGTCATTGTTAACGGGATCACATCATTAGGAGAATGATGTGATGGACAAAGACCCAATCCTAAGCCTAGCACAAGATCATGTAGTTCGTATGCTAAAGCTTTTCTAATGTGAAGTATCATTTCCTTAGACCATGAGATTGTGCAACTCCCGGATACCGTAGGAGTGCTTTGGGTGTGCCAAACGTCACAACGTAACTGGGTGGCTATAAAGGTACACTACAGGTATCTCCGAAAGTGTCTGTTGGGTTGGCACGAATCGAGACTGGGATTTGTCACTCCGTGTAAACGGAGAGGTATCTCTGGGCCCACTCGGTAGGACATCATCATAATGTGCACAATGTGATCAAGGAGTTGATCACGGGATGATGTGTTACGAAACGAGTAAAGAGACTTGCGGTAACGAGATTGAACAAGGTATCGGGATACCAACGATCGAATCTCGGGCAAGTATCGTACCGCTAGACAAAGGGAATTGTATACGGGATTGATTAAGTCCTTGACATCGTGGTTCATCCGATGAGATCATCGTGGAACATGTGGGAGCCAACATGGGTATCCAGATCCCGCTGTTGGTTATTGACCGGAGAGTCATCTCGGTCATGTCTGCATGTCTCCCAAACCCGTAGGGTCTACACACTTAAGGTTCGGTGACGCTAGGGTTATAGAGATATTAGTATGCGGTAACCCGAAAGTTGTTTGGAGTGCCGGATGAGATCCCGGACATCACGAGGAGTTCCGGAATGGTCCGGAGGTAAAGATTTATATATGGGAAGTCTTGTTTTGGTCGCCGGAAAAGTTTCGCGCATTATCGGTATTGTACCGGGAGTGCCGAAAGGGGTCCGAGGGTCCACCAAGGGGGTCCACCTGCCCCGGGGGGCCACATGGGCTGTAGGGGTGTGCGCCTTGGCCTATATGGGCCAAGGGAACCAGCCCCAAGAGGCCCATGCGCCAAGAGATAAGAAGAAGGAAGAGTCCTAAAGGGGGAAGGCACCTCCTAGGTGCCTTGGGGAGGTGGGACTCCTCCGTGGCCGCACCCTTCCTTGGAGGAAGGGCCAAGGCTGTGCCCCCCCCCTCTCCCTTGGCCCTATATATAGTGGGGGGAAGGGAGGGCAGCCATACCTAAGCCCTGGCACCTCCCTCTCCCTCCCATGACACATCTCCCTCCTCCCGCAGCGCTTGGCGAAGCCCTGTTGGAATCCCGCTACTTCCACCACCACGCCGTCGTGCTGCTGAATCTCCATCAACCTCTCCTCCCCCTTGCTGGATCAAGGAGGAGATGTCACTGCTCCGTACGTGTGTTGAACGCGGAGGTGCCGTTCGTTCGGCGCTAGGATCATCGGTGAGTTGGATCACGACGAGTACGGCTCCATCAACCCCGTTCTCTTGAACACTTCCGCGCGCGATCTACAACGGTATGTAGATCCAATCCTCCCTCGTTGCTAGATGACTCCATAGATAGATCTTGGTGACACGTAGGAAAATTTTGAATTTATGCTACGTTCCCCAACACCGGCAACCCCGTCCCCTCTAGTTTATCCTCTGTCATAGTTTTCGTAGTGCTTAGGCGAAGCCCTGGGAGATTGTTCTTCACCAACACCGTCGCCACGCTGTCGTTCTGCCAGAACTCATCTACTACTTCGCCTCTCTTGATGAATCGAGAAGGCGAGGACGTCACCGAGCCAAACGTGTGCAGAACTCGGAGGTGCCGTGCTTTCGATACTTGGATCGGTCGGATCGTGAAGACATACGACTACATCAACCGCGTTGTTATAACACTTTCGCGAACAGTCTACAAGGGTACGTAGACAACACTCTCCCCTCTCTTTGCTATGCATCACCATGACGATCCTGTGTGTGCGTAGGAAATTTTTGAAATTACTACGTTCCCTAACACCTAGAAGGCATCACAAGGTCCACGAAAGTTCCAAAAGTTCTTGAAACATTTTGAAAAATTACATATGGCACTAGAGGGCTATTCTTTTGAGCCAGCCACATGGGACGGGCCCGATAGTGGGGCGCACTCCACATGCCTTCGAGGCCAAGGCAATGGTCGCAACCAGGGTTTGGTGGTCGCAACATCCCTAGTGTGTCGTCCCTTGGGAGGGCTCCCTCCTGAGGCCTTGCCTCCTCCACCGCATCTATAAATATAGAGGAGGGCTGCCCTTCAAATCCATCTCTAGATCTCTGGAATGGTCCGGAGATAAAGTTTGATATATGGGATAATAGTGTTTGGTCACCGGAAGGGTTCCGGAATTCACCGGAAGGGGTTCCGGATGTTTCCTGAAATGTTTGGGTACGAGAACACTTTATTTGGGCCAAAGGGGAAATCCCACAAGGTTTTTGGAAAGCGCAAAAGGAAGTTTTGCGGAGTCCAGGGGCCAGAGCCAGGGTCCGTGGCGTCTGGGTCCAGACGCCGGGAACCCTTGCGTCTGGCCCTGGAGTCCAAGAAGGACTCTTGCCTTTCGGGTGAAACCGACTTTGTGGAGGCTTTTACTCCAAGTTTCGACCCCAAGGCTCAACATATAAATAGAGGGGTAGGGCTAGCACCCAAGACAGATCAAGAAACACCAAGCCGTGTGACAGCAACCCCGTCCCCTCTAGTTTATCCTCCGTCATAGTTTTCGTAGTGCTTAGGCGAAGCCCTGCGGAGATTGTTCTTCACCAACACCATCACCACGCCGTCGTGCTGCAGGAACTCATCTACTACTTCGCCTCTCTTGCTGGATCGAGAAGGCAAGGACGTCACCGAGCCGAACGTGTGTAGAACTCGGAGGTGCCGTGCTTTTGGTACTTGGATCAGTCGGACCGTGAAGACATACGACTAGATCAACCGCGTTGTTATAACACTTCCGTGAATGGTCTACGAGGGTACATAGACAACACTCTCCCCTCTCGTTGCTATGCATCTCCATGACGATCATGTCTGTGCGTAGGGATTATTTTGAAATTACTACGTTCCCCAACACCTAGAAGGCATCACAACGTCCACGAAAGTTCCAAAAGTTCTTGAAACATTTTGAAAAAATTAATTATGGCACTCGAGGGCTATTCTTTTGGGCCAGCCACATGGGACGGGCCCGATAGTGGGGCGCACTCCACATGCCTTCGGGGCCAAGGCAATAGTGGCAACCAGGGTTTGGTGGTCGCAACATCCCTAGTGTGTCGTCCCTAGGGAGGGCTCCCTCCTGAAGCCTTACCTCCTCCACCGCATCTATAAATATAGAGGAGGGCTGCCCTACAAATCCATCTCTAAAATCTCCGGAATGGTCCAGAGATAAAGTTTGATATATGGGATAATAGTGTTTGGTCACCGAAAGAGTTCCGGAATTCAGCGGAAGGGGTTCCGGATGTTTCCCGAAATGTTTGGGTACGAGAACACTTTATTTGGGCCAAAGGGGAAAGCCCACAAGGTTTTTGGAAAGCACAAAAGGAAGTTTTGCGGAGTCCAGGGGCCACACGCCAGGGTCCCTGGCGTCTGGGTCCAGACGCCGGGAACCCTGGCGTCTGGGTCCAGACGCCGGGAACCTTGGCGTCTGGCCCTGGAGTCCGAGAAGGACTCTTGCCTTCCGGGTGAAACCGACTTTGTGGAGGCTTTTACTCCAACTTTCGACCCAAGGCTCAACATATAAATAGAGGGGTAGGGCTAGCACCCAAGACAGATCAAGAAACACCAAGCCGTGTGCCGGCAACCCCGTCCCCTCTAGTTTATCCTCCGTCATAGTTTTTGTAGTGCTTAGGCGAAGCCCTGCGGAGATTGTTCTTCACCAACACCGTCACCACGTTGTCGTGCTGCCGGAACTCATCTAGTACTTCGCCTCTCTTGCTGAATCGAGAAGGCGAGGACGTCACCGAGCCGAACGTGTGCAGAACTAGGAGGTGCCGTGCTTTCGGTACTTGGATCGATCGGATCGTGAAGACATATGACTAGATCAACCGCGTTGTTATAACGCTTTCACAAACGGTCTACGAGGGTACGTAGACAACACTCTCCCCTCTCGTTGCTATGCATCACCATGATGATCTTGTGTGTGCGTAGGAATTTTTTTTGAAATTACTATGTTCCCCAACACCTAGAAGGCATCACAAGGTCCATGAAAGTTCCAAAAGTTGTTGAAACACTTTGAAAAAATACATATGGCACTAGAGGGCTATTCTTTTGGGCCAGCCACATGGGACGGGCCCGATAGTGGGGCGCACTCCACATGCCTTTGGGGCCAAGGCAATGGTGGCAACCAGGGTTTGGTGGTCGCAACATCCCTAGTGTGTCGTCCCTAGGGAAGGCTCCCTCCTGAAGCCTTGCCTCCTCCACCGCGTCTATAAATATAGAGGAGGGCTGCCCTTCAAATCCATCTCTAGATCTCCGGAATGGTCCGGAGATAAAGTTTGATATATGGGATAATAGTGTTTGGTCACCGGAAGGGGTTCCGGATGTTTACCAAAATGTTTGGGTATGAGAACACTTTATTTGGTCCAAAGGGGAAAGCCCACAAGGTTTTTGAAAAGCGCAAAATGAAGTTTTGCGGAGTCCAGGGGCCACACGCCAGGGTCCCTGGCATCTGGGTCCAGACGCCAGGAACCCTGGCGTCTGGCCCTAGGGTCCGAGAAGGACTCTTGCCTTTCGGGTGAAACCGACTTTGTGGAGGCTTTTACTCCAAGTTTCGACCCCAAGGCTCAACTTCAAATAGAGGGGTAGGGCTAGCACCCAAGACAGATCAAGAAACACCAAGCCGTGTGCCGGCAACCCCGTCCCCTCTAGTTTATCCTCCGTCATAGTTTTCGTAGAGCTTAGGCGAAGCCCTACGGAGATTGCTCTTCACCAACACCGTCACCATGCCGTCGTGCTGCCGGAACTCATCTACTACTTCGCCTCTCTTGCTGGATCGAGAAGGCGAGGACGTCACCGAGCCAAACGTGTGCAGAACTCGGAGGTGCCGTGCTTTCGGTACTTGGATCAGTCGGATCATGAAGACATACGACTACATCAACCGTGTTGTTATAACGCTTTCTCGAACGGTCTACGAGGGTACGTAGACAACACTCTCCCCTCTCGTTGCTATGCATCACCATGACGATACTGTGTGTGCGTAGGAAATTTTTTGAAATTACTACGTTCCCAAAACCTAGAAGGCATCACAAGGTCCACGAAAGTTCCAAAAGTTCTTGAAACTTTTTGAAAAAATTACATATGGCACTAGATGGCTATTCTTTTGGGCCAGCCACATGGGACAGGCCCGATAGTGGGGCGCACTCCACATGCCTTCGGGGCCAAGGCAATGGTGGCAACCAGGGTTTGGTGGTCGCAACATCCCTAGTGTGTCGTCCCTAGGGAGGGCTCCCTCCTGAAGCCTTGCCTCCTCCACCGCGTCTATAAATATAGAGGAGGGCTGCCCTTCAAATCCATCTCTAGATCTCCGGAATGGTCCGGAGATAAAGTTTGATATATGGGATAATAGTGTTTGGTCACCGGAAGGGTTCCGGAATTCACCGGAAGGGGTTCCGGATGTTTCCCGAAACGTTTGGGTACGAGAACACTTTATTTGGGCCAAAGGGGAAAGCCCACAAGGTTTTTCGAAAGCGCAAAAGGAAGTTTTGCAGAGTCCAGGGGCCAGACGCCAGGGTCCCTGGCGTCTGGGTCCAGACGCCGGGAACCCTATCGTCTGGCCCTGGAGTCCGAGAAGGACTCTTGCCTTTCGGGTGAAACCGACTTTGTGGAGGCTTTTACTCCAAGTTTCGACCCCAAGGCTCAACATATAAATAGAGGGGTAGGGCTAGCACCCAAGACAGATCAAGAAACACCAAGCCGTGTGCCGGCAACCCCGTCCCCTCTAGTTTATCATCCGTCATAGTTTTCGTAGTGCTTAGGCGAAGCCCTGTGGAGATTGTTCTTCACCAACACCGTCACCACGCTGTCGTGCTGCCGGAACTCATCTACTACTTCGCCTCTCTTGCTGGATCGAGAAGGCTTGGACGTCACCGAGCTGAACGTGTGCAGAACTCGGAGGTGGCGTGCTTTCGGTACTTGGATCGGTCGGATCGTGAAGACATACGACTACATCAACCGCGTTGTTATAACGCTTTCGCGAACGGTCTACGAGGGTATGTATACAACACTCTCCCCTCTCGTTGCTATGCATCACAATGACGATCCTGTGTGTGCGTAGGAATTTTTTTGAAATTACTACGTTCCCCAACACCTAGAAGGCATCACAAGGTCCACGAAAGTTCCAAAAGTTCTTCAAACATTTTGAAAAAATACATATGGCACTAGAGGGCTATTCTTTTGGGCCAGCCACATGGGACGCGCCCGATAGTGGGGCGCACTCCACATGACTTCGGGGCCAAGGCAATGGTGGCAACCAGGGTTTGGTGGTCGCAACATCCCTAGTGTGTCGTCCCTAGGGAGGGCTCCCTCCTGAAGCCTTACCTCCTCCACCGCGTCTATAAATATAGAGGAGGGCTGCCCTTCAAATCCATCTCTAGATCTCCGGAATGGTCCGGAGATAAAGTTTGATATATGGGATAATAGTGTTTGGTCACCGGAAGGATGCCGGAATTCACCGGAAGGGGTTCCGGATGTTTCCCGAAATGTTTGGGTACGAGAACACTTTATTTGGGCCAAAGGGGAAAGCCCACAAGGTTTTTGGAAAGCGCAAAAGGAAGTTTTGCGGAGTCTAGGGGCCACATGCCAGGGTCCCTGGCGTCTGGGTCCAGACGCCGGGAACCCTGGCGTCTGGCCCTGGAGTCCGAGAAGGACTCTTGCCTTTCGGGTGAAACCGACTTTGTGGAGGCTTTTACTCCAAGTTTCGACCCCAAGGCTCAACATATAAATAGAGGGGTAGGGCTAGCACCCAAGACAGATCAAGAAACACCAAGCCGTGTGCCGGCAACCCCGTCCCCTCTAGTTTATCCTCCGTCATAGTTTTCGTAGTGCTTAGGCGAAGCCCTGCGGAGATTGTTCTTTACCAACACCGTCACCACGCCGTCGTGCTGCAGGAACTCATCTACTACTTCGCCTCTCTTGCTGGATCGAGAAGGCGAGGACGTCACCGAGCCGAACGTGTGTAGAACTCGGAGGTGCCGTGCTTTCGGCACTTGGATCGGTCGGATCGTGAAGACATACGACTAGATCAACCACGTTGTTATAACACTTTCGCGAACGGTCTACGAGGGTACGTAGACAACACTCTCCCCTCTCGTTGCTATGCATCACCATGACGATCCTGTGTGTGCGTAGGATTTTTTTTGAAATTACTACGTTCCCCAACACCTAGAAGGCATCACAAGGTCCACGAAAGTTCCAAAAGTTCTTGAAACATTTTCAAAAAATACATATGGCACTAGAGGGCTATTCTTTTGGGCCAGCCAAATGGGACAGGCCCGATAGTGGGGCGCACTCCGCATGCCTTCGGGGCCAAGGCAATGGTGGCAACCAGGGTTTGGTGGTCGCAACATCCCTAGTGTGTCGTCCCTAGGGAGGGCTCCCTCCTGAAGCCTTGCCTCCTCCACCGCGTCTATAAATATAGAGGAGGGATGCCCTTCAAATCCATCTCTAGATCTCCGGAATGGTCCGGAGATAAAGTTTGATATATGGGATAATAGTGTTTGGTCACCGGAAGGGATTCCGGATGTTTCCCGAAATGTTTGGGTACGAGAACACTTTATTTGGGCCAAAGGGGAAAGCCCACCAGGTTTTTGAAAAGCGCAAAAGGAAGTTTTGCGGAGTCTAGGGGCCAGACGCCAGGGTCCCTGGCGTCTGGGTCCAGACGTTAGGAACCCTGGCGTCTGGCCCTGGAGTCTGAGAAGGACTCTTGCCTTTCGGGTGAAACCGACTTTGTGGAGGCTTTTACTCCAAGTTTCGACCCCAAGGCTCAACATATAAATAGAGGGGTAGGGCTAGCACCCAAGACAGATCAAGAAACACCAAGCCGTGTGCCGGCAACCCCGTCCCATCTAGTTTATCCTCCGTCATAGTTTTCGTAGTGCTTAGGCGAAGCCCTGCGGAGATTGCTCTTCACCAACACCGTCACCACGCCATCGTGCTGCCGGAACTCATCTACTACTTTGCCTCTCTTGCTGGATCGAGAAGGCGAGGATATCACCGAGCTGAACGTGTGCAGAACTCGGAGGTGCCGTGCTTTCGGTACTTGGATCAGTCGGATCGTGAAGACATACGACTACATCAACCGCGTTGTTATAACGCTTTCTCGAACGGTCTACGAGGGTACGTAGACAACACTCTCCCCTCTCGTTGCTATGCATCACCATGACGATACTGTGTGTGCGTACGAATTTTTTTGAAATTACTACGTTCCTACACCTAGAAGGCATCACAAGGTCCACGAAAGTTCCAAAAGTTCTTGAAACATTTTGAAAAAAATTACATATGGCACTAGATGGTTATTCTTTTGGGCCAGCCACATGGGACGGGCCCGATAGTGGGGCGCACTCCACATGCCTTCGGGGCCAAGGCAATGGTGGCAACCAGGGTTTGGTGGTCGCAACATCCCTAGTGTGTCGTCCCTTGGGAGGGCTCCCTCCTGAAGCCTTGCCTCCTCCACTGCGTCTATAAATATAGAGGGCTGCCCTTCGAATCCATCTCTAGATCTCTGGAATGGTCCGGAGATAAAGTTTGATATATGGGATAATAGTGTTTGGTCACCGTAAGGGTTCCGGAATTCACCGGAAGGGGTTCCGGATGTTTCCCGAAATGTTTGGGTACGAGAACACTTTATTTGGGCCAAAGGGGAAAGCCCACAAGGTTTTTGGAAAGCGCAAAAGGAAGTTTTGCGGAGTCTAGCGGCCATACGCCAGTGTCCCTGGCGTCTGGGTCCAGACGCCGGGAACCCTGGCGTCTGGCCCTAGAGTCCGAGAAGGACTCTTGCCTTTCGGGTGAAACCGACTTTGTGGAGGCTTTTACTCCAAGTTTCGACCCCAAGGCTCAACATATAAATAGAGGGGTAGGGCTAGCACCCAAGACAGATCAAGAAACACCAAGCCGTGTGCCGGCAACCCCGTCCCTCTAGTTTATCCTCCGTCATAGTTTTCGTAGTGCTTAGGCAAAGCCCTGCGGAGATTGTTCTTCACCAACACCGTCACCACGCCATCGTGCTGCAGGAACTCATCTACTACTTCGCCTCTCTTGCTGGATCGAGAAGGCGAGGACATCACCGAGCCGAACGTGTGCAGAACTCGGAGGTGTCGTGCTTTCGGTACTTGGATCGGTCGGATCGTGAAGACATACGACTAGATCAACTGCGTTGTTATAACACTTTCGCGAACGGTCTACGAGGGTACGTAGACAACACTCTCCCCTCTCGTTGCTATGCATCACCATGACGATCCTGTGTGTGCGTAGGATTTTTTTTGAAATTACTACGTTCCCCAACACCTAGAAGGCATCACAAGGTCCACGAAAGTTCCAAAAGTTCTTGAAACATTTTGAAAAAATACATATGGCACTAGAGGGCTATTCTTTTGGGCCAGCCACATGGGACGGGCCCGATAGTGGGGCGCACTCCACATGCCTTCGGGGCCAAGGCAATGGTGGCAACCAGGGTTTGGTGGTCGCAACATCCCTAGTGTGTCGTCCCTAGGGAGGGCTCCCTCCTGAAGCCTTGCCTCCTCCACCGCGTCTATAAATATAGAGGAGGGCTGCCCTTCAAATCCATCTCTAGATCTACGGAATGGTCCGGAGATAAAGTTTGATATATGGGATAATAGTGTTTGGTCACCGAAAGGGGTTCCGGATGTTTCCCGAAATGTTTGGGTATGAGAACACTTTATTTGGGCCAAAGGGGAAAGCCCACAAGGTTTTTGGAAAGCGCAAAAGGAAGTTTTGCGGAGTCTAGGGGCCACACGCCAGGGTCCCTGGCGTCTGGGTCCAGACGCCGGGAACCCTGGCGTCTGGCCCTGGAGTCCGAGAAGGACTCTTGCCTTTCGGGTGAAACCGACTTTGTGGAGGCTTTTACTCCAAGTTTCGACCCCAAGGCTCAACATATAAATAGAGGGGTAGGGCTAGCACCCAAGACAGATCAAGAAACACCAAGCCGTGTGCCGGCAACCCCGTCCCCTCTAGTTTATCCTCCGTCATAGTTTTCGTAGTGCTTAGGCGAAGCCCTGCGGAGATTGTTCTTTACCAACACCGTCACCACGCCGTCGTGCTGCAGGAACTCATCTACTACTTCGCCTCTCTTGCTGGATCGAGAAGGCGAGGACGTCACCGAGCCGAACGTGTGTAGAACTCGGAGGTGCCGTGCTTTCGGCACTTGGATCGGTCGGATCGTGAAGACATACGACTAGATCAACCGCGTTGTTATAACACTTTCGCGAACGGTCTACGAGGGTACGTAGACAACACTCTCCCCTCTCGTTGCTATGCATCACCATGACGATCCTGTGTGTGCGTAGGATTTTTTTTGAAATTACTACGTTCCCCAACACCTAGAAGGCATCACAAGGTCCACGAAAGTTCCAAAAGTTCTTGAAACATTTTGAAAAAATACATATGGCACTAGAGGGCTATTCTTTTGGGCCAGCCAGATGGGACAGGCCCGATAGTGGGGCGCACTCCACATGCCTTCGGGGCCAAGGCAATGGTGGCAACCAGGGTTTGGTGGTCGCAACATCCCTAGTGTGTCGTCCCTAGGGAGGGCTCCCTCCTGAAGCCTTGCCTCCTCCACCGCGTCTATAAATATAGAGGAGGGATGCCCTTCAAATCCATCTCTAGATCTCCGGAATGGTCCGGAGATAAAGTTTGATATATGGGATAATAGTGTTTGGTCACCGGAAGGGATTCCGGATGTTTCCCGAAATGTTTGGGTACGAGAACACTTTATTTGGGCCAAAGGGGAAAGCCCACCAGGTTTTTGAAAAGCGCAAAAGGAAGTTTTGCGGAGTCTAGGGGCCAGACGCCAGGGTCCCTGGCGTCTGGGTCCAGACGCCAGGAACCCTGGCGTCTGGCCCTGGAGTCCGAGAAGGACTCTTGCCTTTCGGGTGAAACCGACTTTGTGGAGGCTTTTACTCCAAGTTTCGACCCCAAGGCTCAACATATAAATAGAGGGGTAGGGCTAGCACCCAAGACAGATCAAGAAACACCAAGCCGTGTGCCGGCAACCCCGTCCCATCTAGTTTATCCTCCGTCATAGTTTTCGTAGTGCTTAGGCGAAGCCCTGCGGAGATTGCTCTTCACCAACACCGTCACCACGCCATCGTGCTGCCGGAACTCATCTACTACTTTGCCTCTCTTGCTGGATCGAGAAGGCGAGGACGTCACCGAGCTGAACGTGTGCAGAACTCGGAGGTGCCGTGCTTTCGGTACTTGGATCAGTCGGATCGTGAAGACATACGACTACATCAACCGCGTTGTTATAACGCTTTCTCGAACGGTCTACGAGGGTACGTAGACAACACTCTCCCCTCTCGTTGCTATGCATCACCATGACGATACTGTGTGTGCGTACGAATTTTTTTGAAATTACTATGTTCCTACACCTAGAAGGCATCACAAGGTCCACGAAAGTTCCAAAAGTTCTTGAAACATTTTGAAAAAAATTACATATGGCACTAGATGGTTATTCTTTTGGGCCAGCCACATGGGACGGGCCCGATAGTGGGGCGCACTCCACATGCCTTCGGGGCCAAGGCAATGGTGGCAACCAGGGTTTGGTGGTCGCAACATCCCTAGTGTGTCGTCCCTTGGGAGGGCTCCCTCCTGAAGCCTTGCCTCCTCCACTGCGTCTATAAATATAGAGGGCTGCCCTTCGAATCCATCTCTAGATCTCCGGAATGGTCCGGAGATAAAGTTTGATATATGGGATAATAGTGTTTGGTCACCGTAAGGGTTCCGGAATTCACCGGAAGGGGTTCCGGATGTTTCCCGAAATGTTTGGGTACGAGAACACTTTATTTGGGCCAAAGGGGAAAGCCCACAAGGTTTTTGGAAAGCGCAAAAGGAAGTTTTGCGGAGTCTAGCGGCCATACGCCAGTGTCCCTGGCGTCTGGGTCCAGACGCCGGGAACCCTGGCGTCTGGCCCTAGAGTCCAAGAAGGACTCTTGCCTTTCGGGTGAAACCGACTTTGTGGAGGCTTTTACTCCAAGTTTCGACCCCAAGGCTCAAAATATAAATAGAGGGGTAGGGCTAGCACCCAAGACAGATCAAGAAACACCAAGCCGTGTGCCGGCAACCCCGTCCCCTCTAGTTTATCCTCCGTCATAGTTTTCGTAGTGCTTAGGCGAAGCCCTGCGGAGATTGTTCTTCACCAACACCGTCACCACGCCGTCGTGCTGCAGGAACTCATCTACTACTTCGCCTCTCTTGCTGGATCGAGAAGGCGAGGACGTCACCGAGCCGAACGTGTGCAGAACTCGGAGGTGTCGTGCTTTCGGTACTTGGATCGGTCGGATCGTCAAGACATACGACTAGATCAACTGCGTTGTTATAACACTTTCGCGAACGGTCTACGAGGGTACGTAGACAACACTCTCCCCTCTCGTTGCTATGCATCACCATGACGATCCTGTGTGTGCGTAGGATTTTTTTTTGAAATTACTACGTTCCCCAACACCTAGAAGGCATCACAAGGTCCATGAAAGTTCCAAAAGTTCTTGAAACATTTTGAAAAAATACATATGGCACTAGAGGGCTATTCTTTTGGGCCAGCCACATGGGACGGGCCCGATAGTGGGGCGCACTCCACATGCCTTCGGGGCCAAGGCAATGGTGGCAACCAGGGTTTGGTGGTCGCAACATCCCTAGTGTGTCGTCCCTAGGGAGGGCTCCCTCCTGAAGCCTTGCCTCCTCCACCGCGTCTATAAATATAGAGGAGGGCTGCCCTTCAAATCCATCTCTAGATCTACGGAATGGTCCGGAGATAAAGTTTGATATATGGGATAATAGTGTTTGGTCACCGGAAGGGGTTCCGGATGTTTCCCGAAATGTTTGGGTACGAGAACACTTTATTTGGGCCAAAGGGGAAAGCCCACAAGGTTTTTGAAAAGCGCAAAAGGAAGTTTTGCGGAGTCCAGGGGCCAGACGCCAGGGTCCCTGGCATCTGGGTCCAGACGCCAGGAACCCTGGCGTCTGGCCCTGGAGTCCTAGAAGGACTCTTGCCTTTCGGGTGAAACCGACTTTGTGGAGGCTTCTACTCCAAGTTTCGACCCCAAGGCTCAACATATAAATAGAGGGGTAGGGCTAGCACCCAAGACAGATCAAGAAACACCAAGCCGTGTGCCGGCAACCCCGTCCCATCTAGTTTATCCTTCGTCATAGTTTTCATAGTGCTTAGGCGAAGCCCTGCGGAGATTGCTCTTCACCAACACCGTCACCACGCCATCATGCTGCTGGAACTCATCTACTACTTCGCCTCTCTTGCTGGATCGAGAAGGTGAGGACGTCACCGAGCCGAACGTGTGCAGAACTCGGAGGTGCCGTGCTTTCGGTACTTGGATCAGTCGGATCGTGAAGACATACGACTACATCAACCGCGTTGTTATAACGCTTTCTCGAACGGTCTACGAGGGTACGTAGACAACACTCTCCCCTCTCGTTGCTATGCATCACCATGACGATAATGTGTGTGCGTAGGAAATTTTTTGAAATTACTACGTTCCTACACCTAGAAGGCATCACAAGGTCCAGAAAGTTCCAAAACTTCTTGAAACATTTTGAAAAAATTACATATGGCACTAAATGGCTATTCTTTTGGGCCAGCCACATGGGACGGGCCCGATAGTGGGGCGCACCCCACATGCCTTCGGGGCCAAGGCAATGGTGGCAACCAGGGTTTGGTGGTCGCAACATCCCTAGTGTGTCGTCCCTAGGGAGGGCTCCCTCCTGAAGCCTTGCCTCCTCCACTGCGTCTATAAATATAGAGGAGGGCTGCCCTTCAAATCCATCTCTAGATCTCCGGAATGGTCCGGAGATAAAGTTTGATATATGGGATAATAGTGTTTGGTCACCGGAAGGGTTCCGGAATTCACCGGAAGGGGTTGTGGATGTTTCCCGAAATGTTTGGGTACGAGAACACTTTATTTAGGCCAAAGGGGAAAGCCCACAAGGTTTTTGGAAAGCGCAAACGGAAGTTTTGCGGAGTCCAGGGGCCAGACGCCAGGGTCCCTGGCGTCTGGGTCGAGACGCCGGGAACCCTGGCGTCTGGCCCTGGAGTCCGAGAAGGACACTTTCCTTTCGGGTGAAACCGACTTTGTGGAGGCTTTTACTCCAAGTTTCGACCCGAAGGCTCAACATATAAATAGAGGGGTAGGGCTAGCACCCAAGACAGATCAAGAAACACCAAGTCGTGTGCCGACAACCCCGTCCCCTCTAGTTTATCCTCCGTCATAGTTTTCGTAGTGCTTAGGCGAAGCCCTGCGGAGATTGTTCTTCACCAACACCGTCACCACGCCGTCGTGCTGCCGGAACTCATCTACTACTTCGCCTCTCTTGCTGGATCGAGAAGGCGAGGACGTCACCGAGCCGAACATGTGCAGAACTCGGAGGTGGCGTGCTTTCGGTACTTGGATCGGTCGGATCGTGAAGACATACGACTACATCAACCGCATTGTTATAATGCTTTCGCGAACGGTCTACGAGGGTATGTAGACAACACTCTCCCCTCTCGTTGCTATGCATCACCATGACGATCCTGTGTGTGCGTAGGAATTTTTTTGAAATTACTACGTTCCCCAACACCTAGAAGGCATCACAAGGTCCACGAAAGTTCCAAAAGTTCTTGAAACATTTTGAAAAAATACATATGGCACTAGAGAGCTATTCTTTTGGGCCAGCCACATGGGATGGGCCCGATAGTGGGGCGCACTCCACATGCCTTCGGGGCCAAGGCAATGGTGGCAACCAGGGTTTGGTGGTCACAACATCCCTAGTGTGTCGTCCCTAGGGAGGGCTCCCTCCTGAAGACTTGCCTCCTCCACCGCGTCTATAAATATAGAGGAGGGCTGCCATTCAAATCCTTCTCTAGATCTCCGAAATGGTCCGGAGATAAAGTTTGATATATGGGATAATTGTGTTTGGTCACCGGAAGGGTTCCAGAATTCACCGGAAGGGGTTTCGGATGTTTCCCGAAATATTTGGGTACGAGAACACTTTTTTGGCCAAAGGGCAAAGCCCACAAGGTTTTTGGAAAGAGCAAAAGGAAGTTTTGCGGAGTCCAGGGGCCAGACGCCAGGGTCCCTGGCATATGGGTCCGGACGCCGGGAACCCTCGCGTCTGGCCCTGGAGTCCGAGAAGGACTCTTGCCTTTCGGGTGAAACCAACTTTGTAGAGGCTTTTACTCCAAGTTTCGACCCCAAGGCTCAACATATAAATAGAGGGGTAGGGCTAGCACCCAAGACAGATCAAGAAACACCAAGCCGTGTGCCGGCAACCCCGTCCCCTCTAGTTTATCCTCTGTCATAGTTTTCGTAGTGCTTATGCGAAGCCCTGCGGAGATTGTTCTTCACCAACACCGTCGCTACGCCGTCGTGCTGGCGGAACTCATCTACTACTTCGCCTCTCTTGCTGAATCGATAAGGCGAGGACATCACCGAGCCGAACGTGTGCAGAACTCGGAGGTGCCGTGCTTTCGGTACTTGGATCGGTAGGATCGTGAAGACATACGACTACATCAACCACGTTGTTATAACGCTTTCGCGAATGGTCTACGAGGGTACGTAGACAACACTCTCCCCTCTCGTTGCTATGCATCACCATGACGATCCTGTGTGTGCGTAGGAATTTTTTTGAAATTACTACGTTCCCCAACACCTAGAAGGCATCACAAGGTCCACGAAAGTTCCAAAAGTTCTTGAAACATTTTGAAAAATTACATATGGCACTAGAGGGCTATTCTTTTGGGCCAGCCATATGGGACGGGCCCGATAGTGGGGCGCACTCCACATGCCTTCGGGGCCAAGGCAATGGTGGCAACCAGGGTTTGGTGGTCGCAACATCCCTAGTGTGTCGTCCCTAAGGAGGGCTCCCTCCTGAAGCCTTGCCTCCTCCACCGCGTCTATAAATATAAGGGAGGGCTGCCCTTCAAATCCATCTCTAGATCTCCGGAATGGTCCGGAGATAAAGTTTGATATATGGGATAATAGTGTTTGGTCACCGGAAGGGTTCCGGAATTCACCGGAAGGGGTTCTGGATGTTTCCCTAAATGTTTGGGTACGAGAACACTTTATTTGGGCCAAAGGGGAAAGCCCACAAGGTTTTTGGAAAGCGTAAAAGGAAGTTTTGCGGAGTCCAGGGGCCAGACGCCAGGGTCCCTGGCGTCTGGGTCGAGACGCCGGGAACCCTGGCGTCTGGCCCTGGAGTCCGAGAAGGACTCTTGCCTTTCGGGTGAAACCGACTTTGTGGAGGCTTTTACTCCAAGTTTCGACCCCAAGGCTCCACATATAAATAGAGGGGTAGGGCTAGCACCCAAGACAGATCAAGAAACACCAAGCCGTGTGCCGGCAACCCCGTCCCCTCTAGTTTATCCTCCGTCATAGTTTTCGTAGTGCTTAGGCGAAGCCTTGCGGAGATTGTTCTTCACCAACACCGTCACCACGCTGTCGTGCTGACGGAACTCATCTACTACTTCGCCTCTCTTGCTGGATCGAGAAGGCGAGGACGTCACCGAGCCGAACATGTGCAGAACTCGGAGGTGGCGTGCTTTCGGTACTTGGATCGGTCGGATCGTGAAGACATACGACTACATCAACCGCATTGTTATAACGCTTTCGCGAATGGTCTACAAGGGTATGTAGACAACACTCTTCCCTCTTGTTGCTATGCATCACCATGACGATCCTGTGTGTGCATAGGAATTTTTTTGAAATTACTACGTTCCCCAACACCTAGAAGACATCACAAGGTCCACCAAAGTTCCAAAAGTTCTTGAAACATTTTGAAAAAATACATATGGCACTAGAGGGCTATTCTTTTGGGCCAGCCACATGGGATGGGCCCGATAGTGGGGCGCACTCCACATGCCTTCGGGGCCAAGGCAATGGTGGCAACCAGGGTTTGGTGGTCGCAACATCCCTAGTGTGTCGTCCCTAGGGAGGGCTCCCTCCTGAAGCCTTGCCTCCTCCACCGCGTCTATAAATATAGAGGAGGGCTGCCCTTCAAATCCATCTCTAGATCTCCGAAATGGTCCGGAGATAAAGTTTGATATATGGGATAATAGTGTTTGGTCACCGGAAGGGTTCCAGAATTCACCGGAAGGGGTTTCGGATGTTTCCCGAAATATTTGGGTACGAGAACACTTTTTTGGCCAAAGGGCAAAGCCCACAAGGTTTTTGGAAAGTGCAAAAGGAAGTTTTGCGGAGTCCAGGGGCCAGACGCCAGGGTCCCTGGCATCTGGGTACAGACGCCGGGAACCCTGGCGTCTGGCCCGGGAGTCCGAGAAGGATTCTTGCCTTTCGGGTGAAACCGACTTTGTGGAGGCTTTTACTCCAAGTTTCGACCCCAAGGCTCAACATATAAATAGAGGGGTAGGGCTAGCACCCAAGACAGATCAAGAAACACCAAGCCGTGTGCCGGCAACCCCGTCCCCTCTAGTTTATCCTCCGTCATAGTTTTCATAGTGATTATGCGAAGCCCTGCGGAGATTGTTCTTCACCAACATCGTCGCCACGCCATCGTGTTGCCGGAACTCATCTAATACTTCGCCTTTCTTGCTGAATCGATAAGGCGAGGACGTCACCGAGCCGAACGTGTGCAGAACTCGGAGGTGCCGTGCTTTCGGTACTTGGATCGGTCGGATCGTGAAGACATACGACTACATCAACCGCGTTGTTATAACGCTTTCGCGAACGGTCTACGACGGTACGTAGACAACACTCTCCCCTCTTGTTGCTATGCATCACCATGACGATCCTGTGTGTGCGTAGGAATTTTTTTGAAATTACTACGTTCCCCAACACCTAGAAGCCATCACAAGGTCCACGAAAGTTCCAAAAGTTCTTGAAACATTTTGAAAAATTACATATGGCACTAGAGGGCTATTCTTTTGGGCCAGCCACATGGGACGGGCCCGATAGTGGGGCGCACTCCACATGCTTTCGGGGCCAAGGCAATGGTGGCAACCAGGGTTTGGTGGTCGCAACATCCCTAGTGTGTCGTCCCTAGGGAGGGCTCCCTCCTGAAGCCTTGCCTCCTCCACCGCGTCTATAAATATAGAGGAGGGCTGCCCTTCAAATCCATCTCTAGATCTCCGGAATGGTCCAGAGATAAAGTTTGATACATGGGATAATAGTGTTTGGTCACCGGAAGGGTTCCGAAATTCACCGGAAGGGGTTCCGGATGTTTCTCGAAATGTTTGGGTACGAGAACACTTTATTTGGGCCAAAGGGGAAAGCCCACAAGGTTTTTGGAAAGCACAAAAGGAAGTTTTGCGGAGTCCAGGGGCCAGACGCCAGGGTCCCTGGCGTCTGGGTCCAGACGCTAGGAACCCTTGCGTCTGGCCCTGGAGTCCGAAAAGGACTCTTGCCTTTCGGGTGAAACCGACTTTGTGGAGGCTTTTACTCCAAGTTTCGACCCCAAGGCTCAACATATAAATAGAGGGGTATGGCTAGCACCCAAGACAGATCAAGAAACACCAAGCCGTGTGCCGGCATCCCCGTCCTCTCTAGTTTATCCTCCGTCATAGTTTTCGTAGTGCTTAGGCGAAGCCCTGTGGAGATTGCTCTTCACCAACACCGTCACCACGCCGTCATGCTGCCGGAACTCATCTACTACTTCGCCTCTCTTGCTGGATCGAGAAGGCGAGGACGTCACCGAGCCGAACGTGTGCAGAACTCGGAGGTGCCGAGCTTTCGGTACTTGGATCGGTCGGATCGTGAAGACATACGACTACATCAACTGCGTTGTTATAACGCTTTCGCGAACGATCTACGAGGGTACGTAGACAACACTCTCCCCTCTCTTTGCTATGCATCACCATGACGATACTGTGTGTGCGTAGGAAATTTTTTGAAATTACTACGTTCCCAACACCTAGAAGGTATCACAAGGTCCACGAAAGTTCCAAAAGTTCTTGAAACATTTTGAAAAAATTACATATGGCAGTAGAGGGCTATTCTTTTGGGCCAGCCACATGGGACGGGCCCGATAGTGGGGCGCACTCCACATGCCTTCGGGGCCAAGGCAATGGTGGCAACCAGGGTTTGGTGGTCGCAACATCCCTAGTGTGTCGTCCCTAGGGAGGGCTCCCTCCTGAAGCCTTGCCTCCTCCACCGAGTCTATAAATATAGAGGAGGGCTGCCCTACAAATCCATCACTAGATCTCCGGAATGGTCCGGAGATAAAGTGTGATATATGGGATAATAGTGTTTGGTCACCGGAAGGGTTCCGGAATTCACCGGTAGGGGTTCCGGATGTTTCCCGAAATGTTTGGGTACGAGAACACTTTATTTGTGCCAAAGGGGAAAGCCCACAAGGTTTTTGGAAAGTGCAAAAGGAAGTTTTGCGGAGTCCAGGGGCCAGACGCCAGGGTCCCTGGCGTCTGGCCCTGGAGTCCGAGAAGGACTCTTGACTTCCGGGTGAAACCGACTTTGTGGAGGCTTTTACTCCAAGTTTTGACCCCAAGGCTCAACATATAAATAGAGGGGTAGGGCTAGCACCCAAGACTGATCAAGAAACACCAAGCCATGTGCCGGCAACCCCGTCCCCTCTAGTTTATCCTCCGTCATAGTTTTCGTAGTGCTTAGGCGAAGCCCTGCGGAGATTGTTCTTCACCAACACCGTCACCACACCATCGTGCTGCCGGAACTCATCTACTAGTTTGCCTCTCTTGTTGAATCGAGAAGGCGAGGACGTCACCGAGCCGAACGTGTGCAGAACTCGGAGGTGTCGTGCTTTTGGTACTTGGAACGGTCGGATCGTGAAGGCATACGACTACATCAACCGCGTTGTTATAACGCTTTCGCGAATGGTCTACGAGGGTACGTAGACAACACTCTCCCCTCTCATTGCTATGCATCACCATGATGATCATGTGTGTGCGTAGGAATTTTTTTGAAATTACTACGTTCCCCAACACCTAGAAGGCATCACAAGGTCCACGAAAGTTCCCAAAGTTCTTGAAACATTTTGAAAAAATACATATGGCACTAGAGAGCTATTCTTTTGGGCCAGCCACATGGGACGGGCCTGATAGTGGGGCGCACTCCACATGCCTTCGGGGCCAAGGCAATGGTGGCAACCAGGGTTTGGTGGTCGCAACATCCCTAGTGTGTCGTCCCTAGGGAGGGCTCCCTCCTGAAACCATGCCTCCTCCACCGCGTCTTTAAATATAGAGGAGGGCTGCCCTTCAAATCCATCTCTAGATCTCCGGAATGGTCCGGAGATAAAGTTTGATATATGGGATAATAGTGTTTAGTCACCGGAAGGGTTCCGGAATTCACCGGAAGGGGTTCCGGATGTTTCCCGAAATGTTTAGGTACGAGAACACTTTATTTGGGCCAAAGGGGAAATCCCACAAGGTTTTTGGAAAGTGCAAAAGGACGTTTTGCAGAGTTCAGGGGCCAGACGCCAGGGTCCCTGGCGTCTGGGTCCAGACGCCAGGAACCCTGGCGTCTGGCCCTGGAGTCCGAGAAGGACTCTTGCCTTTCGGGTGAAACCGACTTTGTGGAGGCTTTTACTCCAAGTTTCGACCCAAAGGCTCAACATATAAATAGAGGGGTAGGGCTAGCACCCAAGACAGATCAAGAAACACAAAGCCGTGTGCCGGCAACCCCGTCCCCTCTAGTTTATCCTCCGTCATAGTTTTCGTAGTGCTTAGGCGAAGCCCTGCGGAGATTGTTCTTCACCGACACTGTCAACATGCCGTCGTGCTGCCGGAACTCATCTACTACTTCACCTCTCTTGCTGAATCGAGAAGGCGAGAACGTCACCGAGCCGAACATGTGCAGAACTCGGAGGTGCCGTGCTTTCGGTACTTAGATCGGTCGGATCGTGAAGACATACGACTACATCAACCGCGTTGTTATAACGCTTTCACGAACGGTCTACGAGGGTACGTAGACAACACTCTCCCCTCTTGTTGCTATGCATCACCATGACGATTCTGTGTGTGCGTAGGAATTTTTTTGAAATTACTACGTTCCCCAACACCTAGAAGGCATCACAAGGTCCACGAAAGTTCCAAAAATTCTTGAAACATTTTGAAAAATTACATATGGCACTAGAGGGCTATTCTTTTGGGCCAGCCACATGGGACGGGCCCGATAGTGGGGCGCACTCCACATGCCTTCGGGGCCAAGGCAATGGTGGCAACCAGGGTTTGGTGGTCGCAACATCCCTAGTGTGTCGTTCCTAGGGAGGGCTCCCTCCTGAAGCCTTGCCTCCTCCACCGCGTCTATAAATATAGAGGAGGGCTGCCATTCAAATCCATCTCTAGATCTCCAGGAGGGTCCGGAGATAAAGTTTGATATATGGGATAATAGCGTTTGGTCACCGGAAGGGTTCCAGAATTCACCGCAAGGAGTTCCGGATGTTTCCCGAAATATTTGGGTACGAGAACACTTTTTTGGCCAAAGGGGAAAGCCCACAAGGTTTTTGGAAAGTGCAAAAGGAAGTTTTGCAGAGTCCAGGGGCCAGACGCCAGGTCCCTGGCATCTGGGTCCAGATGCCGGGAACCCTGGCGTCTGGCCCTGGAGTCCGAGAAGGACTCTTGCCTTTCGGGTGAAACCGACTTTGTGGAAGCTTTTACTCCAAGTTTCGACCCCAAGCCTCAACATATAAATAGAGGGGTAGGGCTAGCACCCAAGACAGATCAAGAAACACCAAGCCGTGTGCCGGCAACCCCGTCCCCTCTAGTTTATCCTCCATCATAGTTTTCGTAGTGCTTAGGCGAAGCCCTGCAGAGATTGTTCTTCACCAACACCGTCACCACGCTGTCGTGCTGCCGGAACTCATCTAATACTTCGCCTCTCTTGCTGGATCGAGAAGGCGAGGACGTCACCGAGCCGAACGTGTGCAGAACTCTGAGGTGGCGTGCTTTCGGTACTTGGATCGGTCGGATCGTGAAGACATACGACTACATCAACCGCGTTGTTATAACGCTTTCGCAAATGGTCTATGAGGGTATGTAGACAACAGTCTCCCCTCTCGTTGCTATGCATCACAATGACGATCCTGTGTGTGCGTAGGAATTTTTTTGAAATTACTACGTTCCCCAACACCTAGAAGGCATCACAAGGTCCACGAAAGTTCTAAAAGTTCTTCAAACATTTTGAAAAAATACATATGGCACTACAGGGCTATTCTTTTGGGCCAGCCACATGGGACGGGCCCGATAGTGGGGCGCACTCCACATGCCTTCGGGGCCAAGGCAATGGTGGCAACCAGGGTTTGGTGGTCGCAACATCCCTAGTGTGTCGTCCCTAGGGAGGGCTCCCTCCTGAAGCCTTGCCTCCTCCACCACGTCTATAAATATAGAGGAGGGCTGCCCTACAAATCCATCTCTAGATCTCCGGAATGGTCCGGAGATAAAGTTTGATATATGGGATAATAGTGTTTGGTCACCGGAAGGGTTCCGGAATTCACCGGAAGGGGTTCCCGATGTTTCCCGAAATATTTGGGTACGAGAACACTTTTTTGGCCAAAGGGCAAAGCCCACAGGGTTTTTGGAAAGCGCAAAAGGAAGTTTTGCGGAGTCCAGGGGCCAGATGCCAGGGTCCCTGGCATCTGGGTCCAGACGCCGGGAACCCTGGCATCTGGCCCTGGAGTCCGAGAAGGACTATTGCCTTTCCGGTGAAACCGACTTTGTGGAGGCTTTTACTCCGAGTTTTGACCCCAAGGCTCAACATATAAATAGAGGGGTAGGGCTAGCACCCAAGACAGATCAAGAAACACCAAGCCGTGTGCCGGCAACCCCGTCCCCTCTAGTTTATCCTCCGTCATAGTTTTTGTAGTGCTTAGGCGAAGCCCTGCGGAGATTGCTCTTCACCAACACCGTCACCATGCCGTCGTGCTGCCGGAACTCATCTACTACTTCGCCTCTCTTGCTGGATCAAGAAGGCGAGGACGTCACCGAGCCGAACGTGTGCAGAACTCGGAGGTGCCGTGCTTTCGGTACTTGGATCTGTCGGATCGTGAACACATACGACTACATCAACCGCGTTGTTATAACGCTTTCTCGAACGGTCTACGAGGGTACGTAGACAACACTCTCCCCTCTCGTTGCTATGCATCACCATGACGATACTGTGTGTGCGTAGGAATTTTTTTGAAATTACTACGTTCCTACACCTAGAAGGCATCACAAGGTCCACGAAAGTTCCAAAAGTTCTTGAAACATTTTGAAAAAATTTCATATGGCACTAGATGGCTATTCTTTTGGGGCAGCCACATGGGACGGGCCCGATAGTGGGGCGCACTCCACATGCCTTCGGGGCCAAGGCAATGGTGGCAACCAGGGTTTGGTGGTCGCAACATCCCTAGTGTGTCGTCCCTAGGGAGGGCTCCCTCCTGAAGCCTTGCCTCCTCCACCGCGTCTATAAATATAGAGGAGGGCTGCCCTTCAAATCCATCTCTAGATCTCCGGAATGGTCCGGAGATAAAGTTTGATATATGGGATAATAGTGTTTGGTCACCGGAAGGGGTTCCAGATGTTTCCCGAAATGTTTGGGTACGAGAACACTTTATTTGGGCCAAAGGGGAAAGCCCACAAGGTTTTTGAAAAGCACAAAAGGAAGTTTTGCGGAGTCCAGGGCCACACGCCAGGGTCCCTGGCGTCTGGGTCCAGACGCCAGGAACCCTGGCGTCTGGCCCTGGAGTCCGAGAAGGACTCTTTCCTTTCGGGTGAAACCGACTTTGTGGAGGCTTTTACTCCAAGTTTCGACCCCAAGGCTCAACATATAAATAGAGGGGTAGGGCTAGCACCCAAGACAGATCAAGAAACACCAAGCCGTGTGCCGGCAACCCCGTCCCCTCTAGTTTATACTCCGTCATAGTTTTCGTAGTGCTTAGGCGAAGCCCTGCGGAGATTGCTCTTCACCAACACCGTCACCACGCCATCGTGCTGCCGGAACTCATCTACTACTTTGCCTCTCTTGCTGGATCGAGAAGGCGAGGACGTCACCGAGCCGAACGTGTGCAGAACTCGGAGGTGCCGTGCTTTCGGTACTTGGATCAGTCAGATCGTGAAGACATACGACTACATCAACTGCGTTGTTATAATGCTTTCTCAAACGGTCTACGAGGGTACATAGACAACACTCTCCCCTCTCGTTGCTATGCATCACCATGACGATACTGTGTGTCCGTAGGAAATTTTTTGAAATTACTACGTTCCTACAGCTAGAAGGCATCACAAGGTCCATGAAAGTTCCAAAAGTTCTTGAAACATTTTGAAAAAATTACATATGGCACTAGATGGCTATTCTTTTGGGCCAGCCACATGGGACAGGCCCGATTATGGGGCGCACTCCACATGCCTTCGGGGCCAAGGCAATGGTGGCAACCAGGGTTTGGTGGTCGCAACATCCCTAGTGTGTCGTCCCTAGGGAGGTCTCCCTCATGAAGCCTTGCCTCCTCCACCGCGTCTATAAATATAGAGGAGGGATGCCCTTCAAATCCATCTCTAGATCTCCGGAATGGTCCGGAGATAAAGTTTGATATATGGGATAATAGTGTTTGGTCACCGGAAGGGTTCCGGAATTCACCGGAAGGGGTTCCGGATGTTTCCCGAAATGTTTGGGTACGAGAACACTTTATTTGGGCCAAAGGGGAAAGCCCACAAGGTTTTTGGAAAGCGCAAAAGGAAGTTTTGCGGAGTCCAGGGGCCAGACACCAGGGTCCCTGGCGTCTGGGTCGAGACGCCGGGAACCCTGGCGTCTGGCCCTGGAGTCCGAGAAGGACTCTTGCCTTTCGGGTGAAACCGACTTTGTGGAGGCTTTTACTCCAAGTTTCTACCCCCAGGCTCAACACATAAATAGAGGGGTAGGGCTAGCACCCAGGACAGATCAAGAAACACCAAGCCGTGTGCCGGCAACCCCGTCCCCTCTAGTTTATCCTCCGTCATAGTTTTCGTAGTGCTTAGGCGAAGCCTGCGGAGATTGTTCTTCACCAACACCGTCACCACGTCGTCATGCTGCCGGAACTCATCTACTACTTTGCCTATCTTGCTGGATCGAGAAGGCAAGGACGTCACCGAGCCGAACGTGTGCAGAACTCGGAGGTGGCGTGCTTTCGGTACTTGGATCGGTCGGATCGTGAAGACATATGACTACATCAACCGCGTTGTTATAACGCTTTTGCGAACAGTCTATGAGGGTATGTAGACAACACTCTCCCCTCTCGTTGCTATGCATCACCATGACGATCCTGTGTGTGCGTAGGAATTTTTTTGAAATTACTACGTTCCCCAACACCTAGAAGGCATCACAAGGTCCACGAAAGTTCCAAAAGTTCTTGAAACATTTTGAAAAAATACATATGGCACTAGAGGGCTATTCTTTTGGGCCAGCCACATGGGACGGGCCCGATAGTGGGGCGCACTCCACATGCCTTCGGGGCCAAGGCAATGGTGGCAACCAAGGTTTGGTGGTCGCAACATCCCTAGTGTGTCGTCCCTAGGGAGGGCTCCCTCCTGAAGCCTTGCCTCCTCCACCGCGTCTATAAATATAGAGGAGGGCTGCCATTCAAATCCATCACTAGATCTCCAGAATGGTCCGAAGATAAAGTTTGATATATGGGATAATAGTGTTTGGTCATCGGAAGGGTTCCAGAATTCATCGGAAGGGGTTTCGGATGTTTCTCGAAGATTTTGGGTACGAGAACACTTTTTTGGCCAAAGGGCAAAGCCCACAAGGTTTTTGGAAAGCGCAAAAGGAAGTTTTGCGGAGTCCAGGGGCCAGACGCCAGGGTCCCTGGCATCTCGGTCCAGACGTCGGGAACCCTGGCGTCTGGCCCTGGAGTCCGAGAAGGACTCTTGCCTTTCGGGTGAAACCGACTTTGTGGAGGCTTTTACTCCAAGTTTCGACCCCAAGGCTCAACATATAAATAGAGGGGTAGGGCTAGCACCCAAGACAGATCAAGAAACACCAAGCCGTGTGCCGGCAACCCCATCCCCTCTAGTTTATCCTCCGTCATAGTTTTCGTAGTGCTTATGCGAAGCCCTGCGGAGATTGTGCTTCACCAACACCGTCGCCACGCCGTCGTGCTGCCAGAACTCATCTACTACTTCGCCTCTCTTGCTGAATCGAGAAGGCGAGGACATCACCGAGCCGAACGTGTGCAGAACTCGGAGGTGCCGTGCTTTCGGTACTTGGATCGGTCAGATCGTGAAGACATACGACTACATCAACCGCGTTGTTATAATACTTTCGCGAACGGTCTACGAGGGTACGTAGACAACACTCTCCCCTCTCGTTGCTATGCATCACCATGACGATCCTGTGTGTGCGTAGGAATCTTTTTGAAATTACTACGTTCCCCAACACCTAGAAGGCATCACAAGGTCCACGAAAGTTCCGAAAGTTCTTGAAACATTTTGAAAAATTACATATGGAACTAGAGGGCTATTCTTTTGGGCCAACCACATGGGACGGGCCCGATAGTGGGGCGCACTCCACATGCCTTCGGGGCCAAGGCAATGGTGGCAACCAGGGTTTGGTGGTCGCAACGTCCCTAGTGTGTCGTCCCTAGGGAGGGCTCCCTCCTGAAGCATTGCCTCCTCCACCGCGTCTATAAATATAGAGGAGGGCTGCCCTTCAAATCCATCTCTAGATCTCCAAAATGGTCCGGAGTTAAAGTTTGATATATGGGATAATAGTGTTTGGTCACCGGAAGGGGTTCCGGATGTTTCCCGAAATGTTTGGGTACGAGAACACTTTATTTGGGCCAAAGGGGAAAGCCCACAGGGTTTTTGGAAAGCGCAAAAGGAAGTTTTGCGGAGTCCAGGGGCCAGAGCCAGGGTCCCTGGCGTCTGGGTCCAGACGCCGGGAACCCTGGCGTCTGGCCCTGGAGTCCGAGAAGGACTCTTGCCTTTCGGGTGAAACCGACTTTGTGGAGGCTTTTACTCCAAGTTTCGACCCCAAGGCTCAACATATAAATAGAGGTGTAGGGCTAGCACCCAAGACAGATGAAGAAACACCAAGCCGTGTGCCGGCAACCCCGTCCCCTCTAGTTTATCCTCCGTCATAGATTTCGTAGTGCATAGGCGAAGCCCTACGGAGATTGCTCTTCACCAACACCGTCACCACGCCGTCGTGCTGCCGGAACTCATCTACTACTTCGCCTCTCTTGCTGGATCGAGAAGGCGAGGACGTCACCGAGCCGAACGTGTGCAGAACTCGGAGGTGTCGTGCTTTCGGTACTTGGATCAGTCGGATCGTGAAGACATACGACTACATCAACCGCGTTGTTATAATGCTTTCTCGAACGGTCTACGAGGGTACGTAGACAACACTCTCCCCTCTCGTTGCTATACATCACCATGACGATACTGTGTGTGTGTAGGAAATTTTTTGAAATTACTACGTTCCCAACACCTAGAAGGCATCACAAGGTCCACGAAAGTTCCAAAAGTTCTTGAAACATTTTGAAAAAATTACATATGGCACTAGATGGCTATTCTTTTGGGCCAACCACATGGGACGGGCCCGATAGTGGGGCACACCCCACATGCCTTCGGGGCCAAGGCAATGGTGGCAACCAGGGTTTGGTGGTCGCAACATCCCTAGTGTGTCGTCCCTAGGGAGGGCTCCCTCCTGAAGCCTTGCCTCCTCCACCGCGTCTATAAATATAGAGGAGGGCTGCCCTTCAAATCCATCTCTAGATCTCCGGAATGGTTCGGAGATAAAGTTTGATATATGGGACAATAGTGTTTGGTCACCGGAAGGGGTTCCGGATGTTTCCCGAAATGTTTGGGTACGAGAACGCTTTATTTGGGCCAAAGGGGAAAGCCCACAAGGTTTTTGGAAAGCGCAAAAGGAAGTTTTGTGGAGTCCAGGGGCCAGACGCCAGGGTCCCTGGTGTCTGGCCCTGGAGTCCGAGAAGGACTCTTGCCTTTCGGGTGAAACCGACTTTGTGGAGGCTTTTACTCCAAGTTTCGACCCCAAGGCTCAACATATAAATAGAGGGGTAGGGCTAGCACCCAAGACAGATCAAGAAACACCAAGCCGTGTGCCGGCAACCCCGTCCCCTCTAGTTTATCCTCCGTCATAGTTTTCGTAGTGCTTAGGCGAAGCCCTGCGGAGATTGTTCTTCACCAACACCGTCACCACGCCGTCGTGCTGCCGGAACTCATCTACTACTTCGCCTCTCTTGCTGGATCGAGAAGGCGAGGACGTCACCGAGCCGAACGTGTGCAGAACTCGGAGGTGCCGTGCTTTCGGTACTTGGATCGGTCGGATCGTGAAGACATACGACTACATCAACCGCGTTGTTATAACGCTTTCACGAACGGTCTACGAGGGTACGTAGACAACACTCTCCCCTCTCGTTGCTATGCATCACCATGACGATACTGTGTGTGCGTAGGAAATTTTTTGAAATTACTACGTTCCCAACACCTAGAAGGCATCACAAGGTCAACGAAAGTTCCAAAAGTTCTTGAAACATTTTGAAAAAATTACATATGGCACTAGAGGGCTATTCTTTTGGGCCAGCCACATGGGACGGGCCCGATAGTGGGGCGCACTCCACATGCCTTCGGGGCCAAGGCAATGGTGGCAACCAGGGTTTTGTGGTCGCAACATCCCTAGTGTGTCGTCCCTAGGGAGGGCTCCCTCCTGAAGCCTTGCCTCCTCCACCGCGTCTATAAATATAGAGGAGGGCTGCCCTACAAATCCATCTCTAGATCTCCGGAATGGTCCGGAGATAAAGTTTGATATATGGGATAATAGTGTTTGGTCACCGGAAGGGTTCCGGAATTCACCGGAAGGGGTTCCAGATGTTTCCCGAAATGTTTGGGTATGAGAACACTTTATTTGGGCCAAAGGGGAATGCCCACAAGGTTTTTGGAAAGCGCAAAAGGAAGTTTTGCGGAGTCCAGGGGCCAGACGCCAGGGTCCCTGGCGTCTGGCCCTGGAGTCCGAGAAGGACTCTTGCCTTTCGGGTGAAACCGACTTTGTGGAGGCTTTTACTCCAAGTTTCGACCCCAAGGCTCAACTTATAAATAGAGGGGGAGGGCTAGCACCCAAGACTGATCAAGAAACACCAAGCCATGTGTCGGCAACCCCGTCCCCTCTAGTTTATCCTCCGTCATAGTTTTCGTAGTGCTTAGGCGAAGCCCTGCGGAGATTGTTCTTCACCAACACCGTCACCACGCCGTCGTGCTGCCGGAACTCATCTACTACTTCGCCTCTCTTGCTGAATCGAGAAGGCGAGGACGTCACCGAGCCGAACGTGTGCAGAACTCGGAGGTGCCATGCTTTCGGTACTTGGATCGGTCGGATCGTGAAGACATACGACTACATCAACCGCGTTGTTATAACGCTTTCGCGAACCGTCCACGAGGGTACATAGACAACACTCTCCCCTCTCGTTGCTATGCATCACCATGATGATCCTGTGTGTGCGTAGGAATTTTTTTGAAATTACTACGTTACCCAACACCTAGAAGGCATCACAAGGTCCACGAAAGTTCCCAAAGTTCTTGAGACATTTTGAAAAAATACATATGGCACTAGAGGGCTATTCTTTTGGGCCAGCCACATGGGATGGGCCCGATAGCGGGGCGCACTCTACATGCCTTCGGGGCCAAGGCAATGGTGGCAACCAGGGTTTGGTGGTCGCAACATCCCTAGTGTGTCGTCCCTAGGGAGGGCTCCCTCCTGAAGCCTTGCCTCCTCCACCGCGTCTATAAATGTAGAGGAGGGCTGCCCTTCAAATCCATCTCTAGATCACCGGAATGGTCCGGAGATAAAGTTTGATATATGGGATAATAGTGTTTGGTCACCGGAAGGGTTCCGGATGTTTCCCGAAATGTTTGGGTACGAGAACACTTTATTTGGGCCAAAGGGTAAAGCCCACAAGGTTTTTGGAAAGCGCAAAAGGAAGTTTTGCAGAGTTCAGGGGCCAGACCCCAGGGTCCCTGGCGTCTGGGTCCAGATGCCGGGAACCCTGGCGTCTGGCCCTGGAGTCCGAGAAGGACTCTTGCCTTTCGAGTGAAACCGACTTTGTGGAGGCTTTTACTCCAAGTTTCGACCCCAAGGCTCAACATATAAATAGAGGGGTAGGGCTAGCACCCAAGACAGATCAAGAAACACCAAGCCGTGTGCCGGCAACCCCTTCCCCTCTAGTTTATCCTCCGTCATAGTTTTTGTAGTGCTTAGGCGAAGCCCTGCGGAGATTGTTCTTCACCAACACTGTCACCATGCCGTCGTGCTGCCGGAACTCATCTACTACTTCGCCTCTCTTGCTGAATCGAGAAGGCGAGGACGTCACCGAGCCGAACGTGTGCAGAACTCAGAGGTGCCGTGCTTTCGGTACTTAGATCGGTCGGATCGTGAAGACATACGACTACATCAACCGCGTTGTTATAACGCTTTCACGAACGGTCTACGAGGGTATGTAGACAACACTCTCCCCTCTTGTTGCTATGCATCACCATGACGATTCTGTGTGTGCGTAGGAATTTTTTTGAAATTACTACGTTCCCCAACACCTAGAAGGCATCACAAGGTCCATGAAAGTTCCAAAAATTCTTGAAACATTTTGAAAAATTACATATGGCACTAGAGGGCTATTCTTTTGGGCCAGCCACATGGGACGGGCCCGATAGTGGGGCGCACTCCACATGCCTTCGGGGCCAAGGCAATGGTGGCAACCAGGGTTTGGTGGTCGCAACATCCCTAGTGTGTCGTCCCTAGGGAGGGCTCCCTCCTGAAGCCTTGCCTCCTCCACCGCGTCTATAAATATAGAGGAGGGCTGCCCTTCAAATCCATCTCTAGATCTCCAGAATGGTCCGGAGATAAAGTTTGATATATGGGATAATAGTGTTTGGTCACCGGAAGGGGTTCCAGATGTTTCTCGAAATGTTTGGGTACGAGAACGCTTTATTTGGGCCAAAGGGGAAAGCCCACAAGGTTTTTGGAAAGCGCAAAAGGAAGTTTTGTGGAGTCCAGGGGCCGGACGCCAGGGTCCCTGGCGTCTGGGGCCAGACGCCGGGAACCCTGGCGTCTGGCCCTGGAGTCCGAGAAGGACTCTTGCCTTTCGGGTGAAACCGACTTTGTGGAGGCTTTTACTCCAAGTTTCGACCCCAAGGCTCAACATATAAATAGAAGGGTAGGGCTAGCACCCAAGACAGATCAAGAAACACCAAGCCGTGTGCCGGCAACCCCGTCCCCTCTAGTTTATCCTCCGTCATAGTTTTCGTAGTGCATAGGCGAAGCCCTGCGGAGATTGTTCTTCACCAACACCGTCACCACGCTGTCGTGCTGCCGGAACTCATCTACTACTTCGCCTCTCTTGCTGGATCGAGAAGGCAAGGACGTCACCGAGCCGAACGTGTGTAGAACTCGGAGGTGTCGTGCTTTCGGTACTTGGATCGGTCGGATCGTGAAGACATACGACTACATCAACCGCGTTGTTATAACGCTTTCACGAACGGTCTACGAGGGTACGTAGATAGCACTCTCCCCTCTCGTTGCTATGCATCACCATGACGATACTGTGTGTGCGTAGGAAATTTTTTGAAATTACTACGTTCCCAACACCTAGAAGGCATCACAAGGTCCACGAAAGTTCCAAAAGTTCTTGAAACATTTTGAAAAAATTACATATGGCACTAGAGGGCTATTCTTTTGGGCCAGCCACATGGGACGGGCCCGATAGTGGGGCGCACTCCACATGCCTTCGGGGCCAAGGCAATGGTGGCAACCAGGGTTTGGTGGTCGCAACATCCCTAGTGTGTCGTCCCTAGGGAGGGCTCCCTCCTGAAGCCTTGCCTCCTCCACCGCGTCTATAAATATAGAGGAGGGCTGCCCTACAAATCCATCTCTAGATCTCCGGAATGGTCCGGAGATAAAGTTTGATATATGGGATAATAGTGTTTGGTCACTGGAAGGGTTCCAGAATTCACCGGAAGGGGTTCCGGATGTTTCTCGAAATGTTTGGGTATGAGAACACTTTATTTGGGCCAAAGGGGAAAGCCCACAAGGTTTTTGGAAAGCGCAAAAGGAAGTTTTGCGGAGTCCAGGGGCCAGACGCCAGGGTCCCTGGCGTCTGGCCCTGGAGTCCGAGAAGGACTCTTGCCTTTCGGGTGAAACCGACTTTGTGGAGGCTTTTACTCCAAGTTTCGACCCCAAGGCTCAACATATAAATAGAGGGGTAGTGCTAGCACCCAAGACTGATCAAGAAACACCAAGCCATGTGTCGGCAACCCCGTCCCCTCTAGTTTATCATCCGTCATAGTTTTCGTAGTGCTTAGGCGAAGCCCTGCGGAGATTGTTCTTCACCAACACCGTCACCACGCCGTCGTGCTGCCGGAACTCATCTACTACTTCGCCTCTCTTGCTGAATCGAGAAGGCGAGGACGTCACCGAGCCGAACGTGTGCAGAACTCGGAGGTGTCGTGCTTTCGATACTTGGATCAGTCGGATCGTGAAGACATATGACTACATCAACCGCGTTGTTATAACGCTTTCGCGAACGGTCTACGAGGGTACATAGACAACACTCTCCCCTCTCGTTGCTATGCATCACCATGATGATCCTGTGTGTGCGTAGGAATTTTTTTAAAATTACTACGTTCTCCAACACAGGCATCACAAGGTCCACGAAAGTTCCCAAAGTTCTTGAAACATTTTGAAAAAAATACATATGGCACTAGAGGGCTATTCTTTTGGGCCAGCCACATGGGACGGGCCCGATAGTGGGGCGCACTCCACATGCCTTCGGGGCCAAGGCAATGATGGCAACCAGGGTTTGGTGGTCGCAACATCCCTAGTGTGTCGTCCCTAGGGA
>NC_041386.1:607818792-607821313 GCF_002162155.2 Triticum dicoccoides
GGATGTTCCAATACCCAGTCTCCGGTAGTTCTTCGTCCTGGACGGCGAAGCCCTGATGAATCTCTAACTCCATTTGCGTGGATACTAGCTAAGGGGCCGTTCTTTCGATCCTAGACCGGGAGAAATTCTCGTGGTTGGGAGGTATAACCTAACTGCGGAATCGGCATGTCATTGTCAATGTTTTCTTCTCCGTTGCATTTGATGGTGAGATTGATCTAATCCTTCTTCATACTGATCCTGGACATGTACGTACGTACGTGGTAGAATCCCCGGCCCATCCATGGCGTACTCACCCGGAAATAGCCGCCACCTTTCCTCTTATACCCCTCAAAAGAAAAAAGCTACCTTTCCTCTCTCTCTCTCTCAAAAAAAAAAGCAGCTAGCTTTCGGGCACGGTCTTGACGGGCGAAAGTGTGCACTCGTCTATGAACGAAATGTCACGGTCTCTTCGTTTCAATTGCCTAGATACTGTATGTGTTCACGGTTTCTAATTAACGATATGCCGGTTAATACTACTCCACTATATACTGTATGTGTTCAGAGTTTTGAGCTCCAGCGATCGAGTGGCGCAAAATGCTACATGTTGTCTGTGAGCGAGATGGGATTGAATCGCTTGGGTTACAGCACATCTTTACTGGAGACAGAGGTTGGACCCAGATTCAAGGTACTGTAATGAATTCTCCTCTACTACCTCTCACATCTCGGAAATTGCTTGATTCATACTCTGTTTCTTTCTATAATGTCTATTAATTCTTTCAAAAGTGAGCACCTTTGACCAAGTTCATAGAAAAAGAATCCAGCACAAAAACGTATGGATGTATACAATACTAAATAGATAAAATACAAAAATATACAGTAGTTATGAAGGTTGGTATTTTCTTTCTATGAGGTCTATTGTTAATTCTTTCAAAAGTATCTTTGACCAAGTTCATAGAAAAACAAATCCAACACAAAAACTTATCGACGTCTACAATACTAAATAGGTAAAAAAAATTAAAAAATATAGTTATGAATGTTGATAAATTCTTCAATAAACTAACAAAAAATGTTTGACCTTTTGAAATAATAATACCTCGTACGAAAAGGAAGCCGAGTGAGTACAAGGTTGCGTTGTGTTCCTTGAATTAAATTTGCTTGACAATCAAGCTAGGTTCTCCAAGGTGGCAGAGCTGGTGTCCGTGTGCTGGTTCATAATCTCTGGCCACATGAGCACCAAGGAGCTCTCGCCGGGCACCCACTACGCCGCCTGCCTCATCTTCAAGCTCACCCGCGACGCCTCTGGCCTAGCCTCTCGTCGCCAGAAATCGTTTGTCAAGGTAGGCGGGCAGCTGGTTGGGAGCACTTGCACCGCGTCTCTCCATCTCTGCAACCATGCTTCTTGCGCTAGCGATGGTGGCGAGTCATCATCATCATCGTCGGCAATCAACCACACCGCAACACAAGCGCATGAGCACAAGGAGGAGGATGAAGGAGGCATTGAGTTGATGTACGCAGCTGACAACTAATAAATACTAGGTGATGAAGCCACGGCTGTAGAAGACGTTAGCATGGAGCTGCAGGAGCTCGAGGAGCTACACTGGAAGAACGGGCTCATCGTCGAAGGAATCGAGATAAGGCCTAAGAATTGATTAATATGGTAATTATATCCCCATACCATATATACCAGGTATACCAGGGATTGGAGATTTGGAGTTGAGTATCAGGAAATTTATGTCCCGCTTTGGATGATAAGCAGTAATAATAGGATATAGTAAATGTTTGATTTCGAATGTGTCCTGCTCATGAAATATTGGATGTATATTCAAAGACTAGGTCCTTCGGACACTGTTCTACCGGCCGCCCCACTTGAGCCGGCCCAGCAGCAATAGCTCGTATTTTATTTTATTTTTATTTTTTGGAGAAAATAGCTCGTGTTTTAGTATCTATTTCACTTTTACCTTCTTTTGTTAAGGCACTTTAAAATGATTAGTGTTAACTAAAATAATTTGCAGATAGTTCATAACATGATAATGTATCTTGCAAAACAAAACATGACGATGTAGTCTTAAACAATATTTTAAAAAGTTCAGCGTGTGTTTTAAAAAAAGTTCAACGTGAATTTAAAAAAATATGAACATTATAGTTAAAATATTCAGCATCGAAAAACCATGTATATGAAAATTATATTTGGAACAATTCATGTATTTATGCCAAAATATACACATCATAAAATAGGAAACATTGATAAGAAAGAAATGAGAAAGAAGGAAAAAGGAAAATAATACAAGCCTGCAGAATGAAGGGTTCCCAAGAAAATCATGAAAGGCCACGCCAAAAAAATGACTCAAAATACTTGAGAGTAGAAACTATCAGTAGCAAGTGCTACTGGCCTAGCTTACGTCAGCACGCCCTATGGTGATGCTCCCGTAGTGCTCTCACTAGAGCGACCGATAGCAATTGCTGGATTTGTTTGCTTGCTTCGCAAAAATCCTACACTTACGATATCCAATAAGGATTGTTTCTTACGAACCCCACCAACCCC
>NC_041386.1:607821401-607832143 GCF_002162155.2 Triticum dicoccoides
CCGCACCTATTTCCGCTCGTGGACCCATCCTCTTACCTAATCTCTGACCATAATTTGACAATTAAGGGCCATTTTTTTTGGGCGCCTTAAAAATAAGTTGTCTCTCCCCGGCTTAAAATATAAGCCGCTCCTCAAGTTTGTTGAGACCTTTAAATTATCTATCTCATAACTAGTTTAGAAGCCCTAATAAATAAGAGAGACGGCTTTTGGAACAAGTTGGGGCGGATGCGGCTTATTTTTTAAGGTGCCGAATAAACTGGCCCTAAGTTCTTGACAGTAATGCTATAAGGATTGTAGCATAGCTGGTTTGCTCTCGGAGAAATAAGATTTACAAATATGGTTGATTTTACTCTCCATACAAGGCATCAATAAATGAGCGTACCCAATAAGATACTATCAACACAACTGTAGCAAATCTTCTCTATAGTGTTCCCTGTCGTGCCCCCGCCCCCCTCTCCCTGTTTTAAGTTTTCCTCCCACCACTGATTTTTTCGCTGATTTTCCTTGAAAAGCGCCTCAACTACCCCACCATATTGACTTACATAACAAAATTATGTTTTCTTTGATAAGCCAATAAATACTTACCAAGCAAATCTTACTTTTTTTAGACATCACATTGATATGCGCATGTAAATTACGGGACTAGAATATGAATATCTATACCTCGTTGCAACGCACGCCAGTTATCTGGTACTGTAAAAAAATGTAGCAAATTGTACAAATTTGATCCTCAAATATTGCAATGTGCAATCTCCATATCACCGGACAATCCATGGATGATAAATTGGCAATGCATTTACAAACTTGTACATCTCATATAGCAACAATGACTTGGTGAGAAGACAACACAACAGTCCTTCCCTCTAAAGTGGACTTGATTGTTTTTGTTTTTGTTTTGTTTCTTTTTAATTTTGAAAAATGTTAACAAGACCTTGTCCAGCAACTTCCGTATCATAGGCATAACATCAGTTGTCATGGTCTTCCTTTGATTTCTAACAAGCATGGCACAATCTGGGGGAAATTGAAAAGGGAGAGAGGTGCAGAAGCAACAAAAATACTGTATAGGAACAGTAGCACAAATTCAGCAGCCTGCATAGCATAGCAATTGATGGCTATGTGATCATGACAAGAAAAGTGTTGATTTACACGTTGTCAGGTTTGTGCTCTATATGTGGCGTTGAGGGTAAAAGTATCTTCCATGCCCTTGTGACCAGTCCTAAGGCGCGCACTTTTCCGTTTCGCCATGGGGAAGCGTGGAATATTCCAGGAGAGGGGTTTTTCATATTTATGGGCCCGGACTGGCTTCAGTGTTATACATTGGTATTGCACTTCACAAACCAATTATTTTGAAAACTGATTGCTCTTTTGTTGCATCTTTCTTGCAAGAGGAACCATTGACAGGTCTCCTCTTATGGATCTTAAAAAGGAGGCTTTGAGCGTTTCAAAGTTTATTAAGGATCTTAAGATCATGAAGATTGATAGGCAGGCTAGGTAGCAGGTATGATGGTGTGCTACAGAACTTCATCATCGCCTCTAATTCGAAGCAAATCATCCGTGATTTTTGACAAAGCTATCAAGGGAGAATGCAAGGGCAATTATTAGTGAGATGAATTATAGAGCTATTTCTTTTAACTGTAATTTTACTTTCGAAGGTAGATGATATATTGGCCAAGTACACACATTGTTTGGATTAGAGAAGGCATGTTTGGTTGTCTGTACCCCATGATCCATTTAGTATCCCACTACTTGTGGAATTTGAGCAATAAAACTTGGTTAAACCCGTAAAGAAACATGAACTTGCATGAGGCTCGAATAAAAGAAAAAGCAATTCTCGTGTTGAGAATTAAGCGGGCCTGGCTATTCGAGCCCAACTTATTGCAGATTTTCCTTTTATCCACATGGCGGGAGGCTTTTCTTTTCTTTTCTTTTCCTTTTCTTCCTCGGCGAACCCAATCCAAACTCCACTCCACTCTTTCTCTTCTATCCGTCCGCCTCCGCCATGGCCACCGCCGCCTCCGCCTCCGCCTTCCTCTTCCACGCCCCGCCGCGCGGCCACCACCACCACCACAAGCCCAAGCCCGCCTCCAGGCCCACCACCACCCTCTGCTCCGCCGCGCCCTCCTCCACGCCGTCCCTCGCCGACCAGCTGGAGCCGCTCTCGCGCACGCTGCTCACGGACAAGCCCACCCCCGCCGCCGACCGCGCGCAGCGCCCCACCCCGGAGCCCACCTGGGTCAACCCCTCCAGGCCGCGCCCCACCGTGCTGTCCCTCCGCCGCCAGCGCCGCCGCCCGGCCGCCTCCCACCCCTCCTCGGCGCCGCTCCAGCCGCTGCTCCGCGACCTGCGCGCGCTCCCGGAGGACGCCGACCTGGCGCCCACCCTCAGCGCCTTCTTCCCGCTCCCGGGCTCCCCGCCCACCTCCTCCGACGCGCTGCTCCTCCTCAACTACCTCCACCCGTCCTGGCGCAAGACGCTCTCCCTCCTCGCCTACCTCCGCGCGCTCCCCGCCGACGCCGGCTTCGCCGTCGACACCATCCTCTTCAACGTCGCCCTCAAGTCGCTCCGCGCCGCGCGCCGCTGGGACGAGGCGGAGCGGCTGGCGCTCGACATGCTCGACTCCGGCGTCCCGCTCGACAACATCACCTACTCCACCCTCATCACCGCCGCCCGCCGCTGCCGCCAGTTCGCCAAGGCCGTCGAGTGGTTCGAGCGCATGTACTCGCCCGGCAGCGCCGTGCTCCCCGACGAGGTCACCTACTCCGCCGTCCTCGACGTCTACGCGCAGCTCCGCATGAAGGAGGAGGTGCTGGCGCTCTTCGACCGCGCCCGCGGCAGCGGCTGGAAGCCCGACCACGTCGCCTTCGCCGTGCTCGCCAAGATGTTCGGCGAGGCCGGCGACTACGACGGCATCCAGTTCGTCTTCAAGGAGATGCGGGAGGTCGGCATCAAGCCCAACATCTTCGTCTACAACGCGCTGCTCGAGGCGCTCGGCAAGACCGGCAAGCCCGGGCTCGCCCGCAACCTGTTCGAGGAAATGACCGCCGAGGGCGTCGAGCCCAACGCGCGCACGCTCACCGCCGTGGCCAAGATCTACGGCCGGGCGCGCTGGGGACGCGACGCGCTCCAGCTCTGGGACCAGATGCGCGAGAGGAAGATCCCCGCCGACAGCATCCTCTGCAACACGCTGCTCAGCATGTGCGCCGACGTGGGGCTCGTGGCCGAGGCCGAGCAGCTCTTCGAGGAGATGAAGGACCCGGACCTCACCGACGTCCCCCAGCCGGACAAGTGGAGCTACACGGCCATGATCAACATCTACGGGAGCATCAAGGACGCCGACCGCGCGCTCCAGCTGTTTGTGGAAATGCTCCAGAGCGGCATAGAGGCCAACATCATGAGCTACACCATCGTGATCCAATGCCTCGGCAAGGCGAACAGGATACGGGACGCCGTGGAGGTGCTCGAGGCGGGGCTGGAGAGGGGCCTCAAGCCCGACGACCGGCTATGCGGGTGCCTGCTCTCCGTCGTCGCACTAAGCAGGGGCGAGGAGACGGAGCTGGTGCTCGGCTGCCTTGAGAAGTTCAATGGAAACCTGGTCAAGCTGATCAGGATGCTCGGGGATGACCAGGTGGGCACCGACGAGCTCAAGGAGCAGCTGAGGGCCGTGCTGAACGCCGCGGAGACCGAGGTGCGCCGGCCCTACTGCAACTGCCTTATCGACATATGCCAGAACCATGGCCTCCCCGCCCGGAGGCCGAGGGAGCTCTTCCGGCTCGCACAGTGCTACGGCCTCTACTCCAAGCTCCACATCAGGAAAGACGACGAGTGGCTGCTAGACCTGCGGTCCCTCTCAGTCGGCGCTGCCAAGACGGCGTTCGACGACTGGATGACGGCCCTCTCAGAGCGCGCCGCGCAGGGCCAGACCCTACCACAGTCCTTCAACGTGTTCACCGGGTCCAGCACCCACAAGTTCGCGCAGGGGCTGGCGAGCGCCTTCGCCGCCCACCTCGAGGAGGCGGCGGCACCGTTCCGTCCCAGCGAGTCCCAGGTCGGCAGCTTCGTCAGCTCCAGGGATGAGCTAGTGCAGTGGCTGCAGACGAGCAGTTCATCGTCTCCGGTCGTGGGATGATTGATGGCTGAACATTGCCACTATGGGTTTTGATGCTGAATGCTCCCAGTCCCAAATGGAGAGGGGAGGTGGACTGAACTGGGCGTGTTGTCTAGTAGACTCATCCTCCAGTCAGTGCAGTGCATGCATTAGTTATTAGGAAGTCAAGTATGATCTCTGATCTCTTCTTAAGGGGTATGCAATGTAGTTCCTCCATACAGAGATACTGTCCAGAAACGATTGATCCGGTTCGTCGTACTTAGTTATGTAGGGTAATATGATTCTGTATGAAAATTTTGAAAAGCAACTTCTCAAATACTAGTACTTACAATTTCACCTTTGTGCAGTTCCTGGCATTGTATGTATTACCTCTGTCCCAGAAAGCTTGTCTTAGATTTGTGTTGATTTGATGACTGCCTCAAAAAAAAAAAAAGAGGGAGAGAGCTTAAGCTTGTGTTGATTTGGTAGTTGATATCTGTCATCAGTCGTAATACCATACAGTAGGCGATCTGTTAATTTCTACTAATATAGGAAAAAATAAATGCAGGTCCTGTACAACTAGTCTAGAGACTGAAAGCAGACTGTGTTTGCCTGCTCCAGTATCTGTTCACAGTCACCTGGTCTGTTGGCCCTTGGAAAGATTTATGGTGCTGCTGCTACTGCTGCCATGCAGGCTGATAGAATGGAAATGGAAGAGGAGCACTGGTCAGTTGTTGAAGGTGATGATTTTTCCACTATTTTTCCTCATGGTAGACATAAAAAGGTTTGTATGATGTTAGGAAAAACATGAGGTGTCTAGTCCCGTGGCTGCAGACGGGCGTCTCGTCGTCGCGGGATGACGACTGAATATAAGCTGCAATGCGTCTGTTGAATGCTCCCAGACCCAAGGTGAGTGAACTGGGTGGGTTAATACTACTACCTAGTGGGCTCACTTGTCAGATTTTGAAATGACACTTGTCAGACACTATCTCACTTGTGTGCACTCCAGGCATTGTATGTATATCTTGCTGATTGGATGTTGTGCTGTCAAGTTTCTTATTGGACTATCGCCGGAAAAGAAAAAGGAAAAGTGTGAGCGGCTTGTGTTTGTTATATCCGCCAGTTGTTGTGGGAAATTTGTGGGCTCTCTAAAAGTAGAGACTGCCCTCTTCAGCCTTGGATATACATACGTATGTTTTTGTAGGGATGCTTCAGTTTCTGTTAGTAGCACTTAGCTGGTGTGTGTGTGTGTGTTGCCCTCTTCAGCCTTGGATTTGGGAGCTGTGACACTCTGTGATGCAGGAAGTGGCTTGAAATGAACATTCCCCAGTATGATTCACCACCACCACCAGGACGACGACGACGATTCCTTGCTGATCGCGGAAGAGGAGCACCGATTAATCGCTCAAGGTGATGTAGTGATATGCTGCTGAAGAGGAACACAGGCTGTGTTTGCTTGCCAACCTGCTTCAGTACCTGTTTTGTTAGGGTTGCTTCAGCATCTGTTGGCACCGAGAGCTGGTGTGTTGCCCTCTTCAGCCTTTGATTCTGGGAGCACGATCGCGGGACCATTGCTGGCCGAACATTTCCGTGACGGGTTTTCTGCTGGCTGTATGGGCCTGGCCTCCGCAGCCTCGCTACTCACAAATGGGCTGGGCCTAGCTCGGTCCGAGTCGCGCGAGTCCACCACAAGTCGCTTCTTCCTCCCACCGGCCACCACAGCCCACACAGACGCGGCAGAGAGAGAGATCGGAGGGGGATCGCCGGGCAGAGATCGGCCGGAGAGGGAGGAGGAAGATGATACTCGCCGTGCTCTTCGCCAACTCCGAGGGAAACATCCTCATCGAGAGGTACGTGCCCTCCCTCCCTCCCTCCCTCATAACCACCCCGAGATCTCGCGCTCGCGAGCCGCGAGATCCGCCGCCTGACGAATCGAATCTCATCTCATCTCATCCCCACGGGGAATCTATCTGCAGGTTCCATGGCGTCCCGGCGGAGGAGCGGCTGCACTGGCGCTCCTTCCTCGTCAAGCTCGGCGCCGAGAACCTCAAGGGGGCCAAGTCCGAGGAGCTCCTCGTCGCCTCCCACAAGTACGCACTCCACTCCACTCCACTCCCATGCAAAATCGATGGGGAATTTTCCAATGGGCACTTCATTTCGTTGCTACTAGTACACACAAATGCTCCACACCAAACCCAACTGCATTCTCATGTCAATTTAGGACTACACTAAGTAGCCAGCATTATGAGCATCACTGCACACATTTCTCTAGAATTCCAAGTAGATCACAGACATTCTTCTGTTTTTTTACATAGGTTCACTGTGTTCAGGAATCAGGAGTAACCAGAGTAGCTACCCAGAATGAGGTACTTACCAGAGATACATCCCATTGAAACGGCAGAATGAGATACTTAACGCCTATCTTCATCAGAGCAGTCCACCGGGAAGGTCAGACCCAAGTGACCCTGAGTAGTTAGTTTTCCACGACGATAATCCATCACTAGTAGACGGCCCAGCTCGGCATGGACTGAGAATTGTCCATCAGTACCTTCCATTACTGAGCCACCGCGTTGATCTTGTTCCAGGCAGTGACGGAGCAAGGCCGAGCGGTCCGTGGGCCGCCCAGCCCATGCTATTTTCTGTAGTGTATACTTCGTTTTGGGCCATGAAACACAATCCCAATAATTATTTTCTACAGTCGGCCCTCCCAACTTTCTGGGCCAAGCTCCGCCACTGGTTCCAGGGACATCGAATGCTTACCTATTTGCGGTCCTGGCAGAAAAACTCATTATGTAAATTCCAAAACACACCATAGTCCAGCTGCATAAAAAGAATTGCAAGCATGGGCTCGTTTCGTTTCAGGCACCAATCAATCAGTTCAGAGATAGATACAGGTGCTAGTCCACCATTACAGACATTCTTGATTTGCTATTGGCATTACTAGCTTTTTAGGGGCCAGGATTTGTATTATTAGCTGTTGATAGCCCAGTAAACTGCAAGAATTCTTAATTAAAATTAACATTTAAGCATCCATACAGTTAACCATATGCTAGAGAATTTGAGCTGCTACAGCATATATGCATCTTGAAGTCCCAGTCCAATGGGTGCCATGATTTCAATCTGAACCAAGCATGTGCAGTTTTAACTCCTCATCCATAAATATCTGATGTGGTGACACTCTCCCAGGTCGGTCTCCATTGTGTATACCATGATCGGGGACATCTGCCTGTACATTGTCGGCAAGGATGAATATGATGAGCTTGCTCGTGAGTGTCATTGAGTTTCAGAAGACATTGCTCTTGTTAAGCGTATCATGTTCCAAAACCTTCATTATCTCACCTCACTTTTGCCTTATGCTTGGCACTACTAATACACTGGCTGTACATTTGTAGTGTCGGAGGTGATCTTCGCTGTTACGTCGGCGGTGAAGGATGTGTGTGCGAAACCACCCACCGAGCGCCTCTTCCTGGACAAGTACGGGAGGATCTGCCTGTGCCTGGACGAGATCGTTTGGCAGGTAAGCTTCGATCTAAGTTGTCTTGCCGTGTGCTAGCAGTTAAACATGCCTTCACCAATCGCCGGGGAGCGACTTGTTTGGTACTCCCAGTAATGGAATACAAAGTGGTTAACCTATCGCTGTCGGAGCGATAACAGTATCTGTCCATTGTGAATCCTTTCTTTGAGCTGCTGTTGATGTGGTGCTCTGTTGTTGCGGATGGTGCGTGCAGGGGTTGCTGGAGAACACGGAGAAGGACAGGGTTCGGAGGCTGATCAGGCTCAAGCCCCCTGTGGAGCCATGATTTTTGCAGTTGAGAGATGGATCCTTCCTGTGTATGTATCGCTTTGCTAGAGCCTGGGTGGTGCTCACAAACACTTGGCACTTGTGTGATTCTTTTGTCCATGGATGTACTGTGTACAACAAGTTGATGGGAATGTGATTTGGTATATGCTTTCAGTTTCATTTCATGGCATGTGGTTCGTATGTAACCCAGTAAAAATTCAAGTTCATTGCCCCTGCTCATGCACAGCCAAAAGCTCATCCACAGAGCTCTCTCTCGTTGCTTCCTTTCTTCCACGTCTCAACAGGAGGGGGCACGTGTCATGGAGCCAAGCTCCCACCCGTCCATCCCATTCCCATGGATGCATGCATGCAGCATCATCCCGTCGCATCCTCAAGCTTCTTCTGTAGCCACCTCGGTTCTCACTCATCCATCTTCCGGCGAGCTTGGTAGCAGGCAGGCGGTCGAGAGAGAGCTAGCCGAGAGAGAGACCTGCCGGCCGGCCGGAGACGATGGATCTGGTGAACGGCGTGCTCAACTGGGCGGCGATGCCCGCCATGGTCACCACCCTCCTGCTCTTCTACCCGCCCTACTACCTCTTCAAGCTCTGCTACTCCTTCCTCTCCTACCTCTTCCCCGACGACCTCAAGCGCAAGGTCGTCCTCATCACCGGCGCCTCCTCCGGCATCGGCGAGGTCACTACCCACTCCTTTCCCTTCTCTGCTTCTTCTTGCTTGTTACAGAATCGTCAGATGCTTTCAGTCCAACTTTCCTCTGCTTCTTATGCTACTCTGATCTTCTACTTGTCATAGTGTACTGAATATACTCCACACATGAGCATATTAACTCCAAACAAACTTGGGATCTTCTCTTCTCCATGCAGCAACTGGCCTACCAGTACGCCACCAAGGGGGCATGCCTCGCCCTGGTCGCCAGGAGGGAGTGGAGCCTCCGGCAAGTTGCCGACCGCGCCTTCGAGCTCGGCGCGCCGGATGTCATCATTCTCCCCGGCGACGTCGCAGACCCCGACGACTGCAACAGATTCGTTCAGGCCGCGGTCGACCACTTCGGCCGATGTAAGTCAGCCACTCTCCGTTACAACTCACCTGGTTTAACATATTTCTTCCACAAGCAGTCATTCATTTGGGAGTAAGATACTAACTACGTACTTGACATTTACACTTGCGTTGTGTTGATTAATTGCAGTGGACCATCTTGTGTGCAACGCTGGCATTGCAAGCGTAGGCGCTTTTCAGGAGATTCCCGATGTCACTAACTACAGCTCTCAGCTTGTAAGTGACATGCATGATTCATTGCGCCTTGATTCAGCGACGTTGTCGTAACATAGACTCCCATGAGCGTCAAAGTAACATTTTGTTTCCAGGATGTGAACTTCTGGGGCGCAGTTCAGTCCACTTTTGCTGCTCTACCTCATCTTAAAAGGACCCGAGGGAGGATCGTGGTCACCGCCTCCGCAACCGGATGGAACCCCGTTCCGTGCATGGTTTTCTATAATGTATACTCCCTCCGTTCGTAAATATAAGTTTTTATAGAGATTCCACCAAGTGACTACGTAGTACTACCTAACTTGGTTTATTTCATCATTTAAGTGAAGGAATCGGTTACGATGAATCGAGTCATTGGTACTACTACTACTACTACTACTCATGTTTGTTTCCGTTTTAGGCTGCCAATGCCGCACTGATTAACTTCTTCGAGACGCTGCGGTCGGAGCTTGGCAGTGAAGTTGGCATCACGATAGTGACGCCCGGGTGGATCGAGTCCGAGATGTCCAAAGGAAAGTTTCTGAAGGAGGACGGCGGCGTGGAGGTTGATCAAGAATATCGAGATGTGAGGACACTTGCTACCGCTCACGCTCACACTTTTCTACGTTTAAGCTAAATTTCTGTTACAGCAATCAAACAGTTTTAACATAGAAATCAATTGATTGTGATCATCTGCCATCTGGAATTATGGGCACAAGAAGATATGGAAAATAGTTACCAAATTAAGTTTGCCACGTAATACTTGCAGCAAGTAAGTTCAATGACATCTTACTTATATACTATTATCTGACCATGTGGGCATGTGGCCCTTGCTTATTTTCTAGGCTCAAATCGGCCTCTTCCCAGTGGAGTACGCCAAGAAGTGCGCGAGGGCCATGGTGCAGGCAGCTCGCCAAGGCGACCGCTACCTCACCGTGCCGTCCTGGTTCGGAACAATGTACCTGTGGAGGGTGTTTGCGCCGGAGGTCGTCGAGTTCTGCTACCGCCTCCTGTACATGCACGGCCATGGTGGCGGCGACCAGACCGATGCGCCGAGCAAGACGATGGCCCAGGGTGGCACCCCTCCTCGCTGAGCTCTTCAGACGTCAAGAACGACTAGAAACTTACTATAGTTCGCATCCTTTGATCGACGTGGATCCTAGCTGTGTTGTGCATGCAGGCTCGTTTGTTCTCTAATAAGAGCATCTCTAGTGGATGGTGTATATGGAGGTGGATGCTAAATTTACACTATCAAGATCAAAAAAGCCTTCCCAGTGGATCGTGTATCACGTCGTGCACATATACACGTCGCTACCACGAGCGTACCTGGCGTGGGAGTAAAGACGACCGAGCCACGCTCGTGGGCTCGCGCTCCCGCTCCCAGGACCGAAAAAAAGACTCCCGCTCCCGCTCCCGTTCCTCTCCGGCCGCCTCCCCAAGGTCGCCGTCGCCCCTCTCCGGTCGCTGTCGCGTCTCCTCTCCAGCCGCTGCCCAAGGTACCCATTTTTCCCTTCCTCGCGAGCGGGAGCAGAGGGGCGGCGTGGGGCGGCGTGGAGCAGAGGGGCGAGCGGGAGCAGAGGGAGCAGAGGAGCGGTGGGGGGGAGGGGGGAGATG
>NC_041386.1:607832773-607865217 GCF_002162155.2 Triticum dicoccoides
GATGGAGATGGAGGGGAGATGGAGATGGAGATGGAGGGGAGATGGGGATGGAGGGGAGATGGGGATGCAGGGGAGATGCACGGGAGATGGAGGGGAGATGGAGATGCAGGGGAGATGCACGGGAGATGGAGGAGATGCAGATGCACGGCGTGCGGCGCCGTGGAGGAGATGCAGGGGAGATGGAGATGCAGGGGAGATGGAGGAGATGCAGGGGAGATGCATAGCCATTTGGAAGGAGAAGAAAATAATTTTTGCTTGTCAATTTGATGCCAGATTGTGGTCTAAAATAGCTGTGCATTGGTTGCTTGCAGATGGATACTGACCAAAGCTTCTTGGACACCCTTGGTTTTGGTTACACACAAACACAACTAGAAAGTCCAATTGAAGAGCAGGCAACTCCATCAACTCAGCATCGTTCTGCAATAACAGAGAAAGGAAAATCCAACAAAGGCAAAAATTGGTCTAGTGATGAGGACAAGGTTCTCATAGCAGCATGGGCAAATACAAGTTTGGATATTGTTGGGACAGATCAAAACCGGAATGCTTATTGGGATAGAATTTCAGAGTACTACAACACACACAAGGAATCATCATGGCCGGAGCGTAATGCTAATGCAATCAATTGCCGTTACACAACGATTAATAGAGAGACCTCTAAATTTTGTGGTTGCCTTCAGCAGATTTTAAATAGGGAAGAAAGTGGAAGGACTATACAAGAAAAGGTATGCGCCTTTCTTGTAATTCTATATGTGATGTGCAATATTCTATATGTGTTGTGCTTATTTTAACAACATATTTATATGTGCAGACAAACGATGCACACATTTTGTTCAAGGAAATGGATCTTAAAAAAAAGAAGCCTTTCACACTGATGCATTGCTATGTAGAGTTTTCGAAGTATCCAAAGTGGCAGACAAGAGAAGTTGAAACTTCTCTTAAGAAACAAAAGAAGACCATTGATGCAAGTCCAGGCACAGCCACCAATGATCCGGCTGATGCATCCTCGGTACGTACTGATGCTACCTCGATACACACTGATGCTCTTGAACATGAGAAAAGACCTGATGGTGTGAAGAGGGACAAGAGAGGTAAAACTGATGACAGTGCTTGCAAGCTGTCATTAGAAACTGTGTGGGCAGCAAAGCTAGAGAAGGATGAGATCAAAAAGGCGGCAAAAAATGCTCGCTACGCACAGCAATTGGAATTGCGAAAAGAGGAGATTGCACTCAAAAAGAATGAGGATGCACGAAACGAGAGGGAGGATGCACGGAGACAGTTTGAATTAGATGAGAGGGTCATGCTCATCGACACAAGTGGTATGACTGATGTTCAAAAGCAATTCTACCAAGCTAAGCAGAAGGAGATCCTTGCTCGCGGCCTAGGGTAATGTGAGCTATATGTTGTAGTTGTAAGAACTATTTATTGCTTTCTGCTAGTTGAGGACATGGATTACATCACTCATTGCATAAATATTTTTATTGATAGCTGCATTACAAAGACATGGATTACATCACTCGTTTCCAAACTTTTGCCAGACATGGTCAATTAGATCAAGTTTAAGCTGATCATGTTCATCGAAATTTCTAATCCGATTAGTCATCTGAATAAAAGAGCTCAGTTCTTCCGCATGAGTATGAGAGACTGTGACTCTTTCTCCCATTGCCTCAAAAGTGCAGCTTTGCCGACCAGTTTGCCGCTCCTCTTCAACTATCATATTGTGCATTATGACACAAGCTTTCATGACATCAGTGATTTCTTTACGTTTTCATCCTTTAGCCGGTCCACGAACAATGGCAAAACGGGATTGCAGAACTCCAAAGGCTCGTTCCACATCTTTCCTAGCCCCCTCTTGCTTCTTGACAAAAGTTTTATGCTTTCTGCTAGTTGGAGCTGGTATGCTCTTCACAAATGTTGCCCACCGTGGATAGATACCATCTGCAAGGTAATACCCCATTGTGTACTGATGGCCATTGATGCTATAATTCACTGGAGGAGTTTGGCCTTCGGCTAGCTTTGTAAAAACAGGAGAACGTTGAAGAACATTTATATCATTCAGAGACCCTGGTAAACCAAAATAAGCATGCCAAATCCAAAGATCTTGTGAAGCAACTGCTTCCAAGATCATAGTGGGCTCGCTCACATGGCCTTTAAACATGCCATGCCATTTTTTGGGGCAATTTTTCCACCCCCAGTGCATGCAATCTATGCTCCCTAACATACCGGGAAATCCTCTTTCCTCCCCTATTGCAAGTAACCTAGCAATGTCTTCTTCATTTGGAGATCTCAGGTATTTTTCCCCAAAAACTTCACAAATTTTGATCACAAATTTCTTGCAAGACTCTAAATTAGTAGACTCAGCGGACCGGATGTACTCATCAACATAATCGGCTGCTATTCCATATGTTAGTGTCCGCATCGCCGCGGTCATCTTTTGCAAAGGATGTAACCCAAGAGCTCCAGAAGCACTTCTTTTTTGCGTAAAATAATCATCATAGTCATGCTCAAGTATACCATCAGCTATGCGGTTGAACAAAGTACGCGACATCCTAAATCTGTGCATAAAAATTAAATGAGACAGGGAAATGAAAAAAGGACCAAAGCAGAGAAGTGTACTAATTACGAACCTTCGTCGAAACAAATGTTCGGGAAAGCGAGGAACTTCTTTGAAGTAGTCGTCCCACAGAAGAAGAAATCCGGCATCTCTTCCTCGATCGATGGACTGACGTCCATGCTTGGAACCGCCATGGCGTCGACCGTTCTTCCTCTCTTCCTCCTCCCGCTCGGCGAATGCTGCAAGTATGAGTTCATCGTCGCCAGATGAAGATGACGAAGAACTCATGTCCCAAGTGGATGTGTTCATTGTGTTGCAAACGATAGAGAAATCTAGGTGAGAAGAGAAGTCACAGGTAGAAGTGTGCTGGAAGAGAGGTGGTAGGGGTGGTTTATATAGATCGGAAATATGGCCGTTGGAAATATAGCCGTTGGAAATATAGCCGTTTGAAAATATAGCCGTTGGAATATACACGTCCTAATTTACACGTTCCACTGAAAAACTGGGAGATGTATAATTTAGCAAGGTGTATATGGACGTGTATATGGAGATATACACGTCCAAATTTACACGTTCCACTAGAGATGCTCTAATGGAGCTTTAGGTGTGGATGCTACTGTTGGTTAGCTAGTTTGTAAAAAAAACCCGAATAATTAAGCTGTGTTCTGGGTTTGCGATATTAGTGCTCTGTTGTGTGCTTGTAATATTAGTTCTGTGTTTGAGAGTGCGTGTGGATCTTCTCGTTGGTGTCTTCGGAATAATGCTTTGCAGTTTGCACTACTTCCCATTACTCCTTGGGACTTCTTATGTCAACTTGTTAATTGTCCGTGGGTTGCCTGCAATGTGGGCAATGTGGCCGCTAGGCTCGCCTCGTGTTGGTTGCCCTCGCCGTCTGTCGCCCTCCGACCACGTTTGCATACTAGACTAGATACCACTACCTCCGTCCTGGTATATCGGTTCCCTTTCGCATTTAATGTTAAATTTCAATCATAGATTTAACTAATAAAATGTTAATGGATGTTAAATTCATCTTTGAACATAATTTTTAATGACATGAATTAATATTTTGTTAGTTAAATTCAATGTCAAAACTGAACACAAAATACGACTAGATCAATAAACCAGGACGGAGGTGATAGTAAACCCGGGCAAACGTCGCGCCAGGCCGGGTTTCGGGCTGGGCTTGTAAAAGCCCGACCTTCATTTCTCAAGCCCGACTCCGGCCTGAAGCCCGAAATACTCCCTATTTTCAAGCCCGAAGCCCGAAAGCCCTGCCCGAATGCTATTTTTTTAGTATGCGCATGTGTAAGCCTGACCCAAAGCCCGAAAGCCTGGCCCAAAATACAGAAAAACAGAAGCCTGAGCCCGGCCTGAAACCAAGCACGAAGCCCGAAAGCCTGGCCTGAATGTTATTTTTTAGTATGCGCACTTGTAAGCCCGACCCGAAGCCCGAAAGCCCGGCCCGAATACAGAAAAATAGAAGCCCGAGCCGGCCCGAACTATCTTTCAGGCTGCAAAACAAAGCCCGAGCCCGGCTTGAATGTCAAGCCTGGGACGAGTTTTTCGGGCCGGGCTGCCCATGCCCGGGTTTAGGTGATAGACTGATAGTTGACTAGTTCCTGAAACCGTGACCCCACGTCAGTGCTCCAGACCTACTTGTTGTAAGCCGGTTTGCTTCAGAGTTCACAGTTCACATAACGGATTTCTGAATTTTGGTACATGACCCAAGACACACTCCTGCTGCACTATCACTATTATATGCATGCTCTGAATTTTGGTGCACAAAATGATCACATGGATAGTCAATAAACTTGAGCATTAGCCACTGTACTTCCCATATATACATATATAATATATCAATAAGCGTGACAGAGGTTTTGACTTCACATGGATTGATGGAGCTATTTTTGGAGATAATTGCTAGTTCAAACTGCAATGTGCAACCTTTTTCTTTTCTGATGTTGATAAATGACAAGCTTAGAATTCCAGTTATATATATGAGTATATCAAAATTTAGGACCCCATTTTCCATTTCGTCCTGGACCCCAAATTTCTAAAGACGGCCCAGTTCATAATAATACTTATCTCAATTATATCATAAAGATTGTAGTATAAATCACATACACACCAACCTGACAAAACTGAAAAGACAACAGTAAAACCATTCACAGAAAATCAAGTAACATGGGGCAGGATTTAATTTTATAGAGTTACCTATAACCTACCATGCTAGGATATGTGCTCTCGCAGAGTCGCATGGTGACCCTGCGAGCCCGCTGTTCGGAGGTCCTCTGTCACCATGCAATCAGAATGAGATGGAAATTCAGTTGGATTTCTGAAGAACAAGATTCACTAAGTTTAAAAAGAAGTGCATATTTTAACCCCGAACTCACGCCCTAGTATAATTTACAACCCTGAATTTCAATACCGGTCAGAACACAACCCTCAACTCTCAAATCCGTTTAAATTACCCCCTTGCATGGGTTCTAACCGGTTTTGACTTAGTCAAGCGGTTTTGACCAAGTTGACTGCTGACTATGTGCACACTGTTCATAAAAAACATTGTGTGTGTTGGAAATATGCCCTAGAGGCAATAATAAAAGGATTATTATTATATTTCCTTGTTCATGATAATTGTCTTTATTCATGCTATAATTGTGTTATCCGGAAATCGTAATACATGTGTGAATAATAGACACCAACATGTCCCTAGTAAGCCTCTAGTTGACTAGCTCGTTGATCAATAGATAGTCATGGTTTCCTGACTATGGGCATTGGATGTCATTGATAAACGAGATCACATCATTAGGAGAATGATATGATGGACAAGACCCAATCCTATGTTGGGGAACGTAGCATAAATTCAAAATTTTCCTACGTGTCACCAAGATCTATCTATGAAGTCATCTAGCAACGAGGGAGGCGTGGATCTACATACCCTTGTAGATCGCTCGCGGAAGCGTTCAAGAGAACGGGGTTGATGGAGTCGTACTTGTCGTGATCCAAATCACCGATGATCCTAGCGCCGAATGGACGGCACCTCCGCGTTCAACACACGTACGGAGCAGCGACGTCTCCTCCTTCTTGATCCAGCAAGGGGGGAGGAGAGGTTGATGGAGATCCAGCAGCACGACGGCGTGGTGGTGGAAGTAGCGGGATTCCAACAGGGCTTCGCCAAGCGCTGCGGGAGGAGGGAGATGTGTCATGGGAGGGAGAGGGAGGCGCCAGGGCTTTGGTGTTGCTGCCCTCCCTTCCCCCACTATATATAGGGCCAAGGGAGAGGGGGGCGCAGCCTTGGCCCTTCCTCCAAGGAAGGGTGCGGCCAAGGGAGGAGTCCATCCTCCCCAAGGCACCTAGGAGGTGCCTTCTCCCTTTAGGACTCTTCCTTTCCCTCTTCTCTTGGCGCATGGGCCTCTTGGGGCTGGTGCCCTTGGCCCATATAGGCCAAGGCGCACCCCCTACAGCCCATGTGGCCCCCCCGGGGCAGGTGGCCCCACCCGGTGAACCCCCAGGACCCTTCCGGTGGTCCCGGTATAATATCGGTGACCCCGAAACTTGTCCCGATGGCCGAAATAGCACTTCCTATATATAATTCTTTACCTCCGGACCATTCCGGAACTCCTCGTGACGTCCGGGATCTCATCCGGGACTTCGAACAACTTTCGGGTTACCGCATACTAATATCTCTATAACCCTAGCGTCACCGAACCTTAAGTGTGTAGACCCTACGGGTTCGGGAGACATGCAGACATGACCGAGATGACTCTCCGGTCAATAACCAACAGCGGGATTTGGATACCCATGTTGGCTCCCACATGTTCCACGATGATCTCATCGGATGAACAACGATGTCAAGGACTTAATCAATCCCGTATACAATTCCCTTTGTCTAGCGGTACGATACTTGCCCGAGATTCGACGTCGGTATCCCGATACCTTGTTCAATCTCGTTACCGGCAAGTCTCTTTACTCGTTTCGTAACACATCATCCCGTGATCAACTCCTTGATCACATTGTGCACATTATGATGATGTCCTACCAAGTGGGCCCAGAGATACCTCTCCGTTTACACGGAGTGACAAATCCCAGTCTCGATTCGTGCCAACCCAACAGACACTTTCAGAGATACCTGTAGTGTACCTTTATAGCCACCCAGTTACGTTGTGAAGTTTGGCACACCCAAAGCACTCCTACGGTATCCGGGAGTTGCACAATCTCATGGTCCAAGGAAACGATACTTGACATTAGAAAAGCTTTAGCATACGAACTACATGATCTTGTGCTAGGCTTAGGATTGGGTCTTTGTCCATCACATCATTCTCCTAATGATGTGATTCCGTTATCAATGACATCCAATGTCCATGGTCAGGAAACCGTAACCATCTATTGATCAATGAGCTAGTCAACTAGAGGCTTACTAGGGACATGGTGTTGTCTATGTATCCACACATGTATCTGAGATTCCTATCAATACAATTCTAGCATGGATAATAAACGATTATCATGAACAAGGAACTATAATAATAACTAATTTATTATTGCCTCTAGGGCATATTTCCAACAGTCTCCCACTTTCACTAGAGTCAATAATCCAGTTCACATCGCTATGTGACTAACACTCAAGGTCACATCCCCATGTGACTAACACCCAAAGAGTTTACTAGAGTCAATAATCTAGTTCACATTACCATGTGATTAACACTCGATGAGTTCTGGGTTTGATCATGTTATGCTTGTGAGAGATGTTATAGTCAACGGGTCTGAATCTTTCAGATCCATATGTACTTCGCAAATTTCTATGTCATCTTGTAGATGCAACTACTACGCTACATTTGGAGCTATTCCAAATAACTGTTCTACTATACGAATCCAGTTTACTACTCAGAATAATCTGAATTAGTGTCAAAGTTTGCATCGGCGTAACCCTTTACGACGAACTCTTTTACCACCTCCATAATCGAGAAAATTCCTTAGTCCACTAGTTACTAAGGATAACTTTGACCGCTGTCTTGTGATCCATTCTTGGATCACTCTTGTACCCCTTGACTGACTCATGGCAAGGCACATTTCAGGTGCGGTACATAGCATGGCATACCGTATAGAGCCTATGACAAAAGCATAGGGGACGACCTTCGTCCTTCCTCTTTCTTCTGCCGTGGTCGAGCTTTAAGTCTTAACTTCATACCTTACAACTCAGGCAAGAACTCCTTCTTTGACTGGTCCATCTTGAACACCTTCAAGATCATGTCAAGGTATGTGCTCATTTGAAAGTACCATTAATAATTTTGATCTATCCTTATAGATCTTGATGCTCAATGTTCAAGTAGCTTAATCCAGGCTTTCCATTGAAAAATACTTTCCAAATAACCCTATATGCTTTCGAGAAATTCTACGTCATTTCTGATCAACAATATGTCAACATATATTTATCAGAAATTCTATAGTGCTCCCACTCACTTCTTTGGAAATACAAGTTTCTCATAAACTTTGTATACACCCAAAACTTTGATCATCTTATCAAAGCATACATTCCAACTCCGAGATGCTTACTCCAGTCCTTAGAAGGATTGTTGGAGCTTTGCATACTTATTAGCATCTTTCAGGATTGACAAAACCTTCCGGTTTGTATCACATACAACCTTTCCTCAAAAAAACGTCGAGGAAACAATGTTTTGACATCCTATCTGCAAGATTTCATAAATAATGCAGTAATCGCTAATATAATTCCAACAGACTCTTAGCATCGCTACGAGTGAGAAAGTCTCATCGTAGTCAACTCCTTGAACTTGTCGGAAAACATCTTAACGACAAGTCGAGCTTTCTTAATGGTGACATTTACCATCATTGTCCGTCTTCCTTTTAAAATCCATCTGTACTATACAGCCTCACGACCATCGAGCTGTTCTGTCAAAGTCTACACTTTGTTTCCATACATGGATCCTCTCTCGGATTTTATGGCCTTGAGCCATTTATCGGAATCCGGTCCCACCATCGCTTCTCCATAGCTCGTAGGTTCATTGTTGTCTAGCAACATGACTTCCAAGATAGGATTACGAACCACTCTGAAGTAGTATGCATCCTTGTCATCCCACGAGGTTTGGTAGTGACTTGATCTGAAGTTTCATGATCACTATCATAAGCTTCCACTTCAATTGGTGTAGGTGCCACAGGAACAACTCCCTGTGCTCTGCCACACACTAGTTTGAAGAGACGGTTCAATAACCTCATCAAGTCTCCACCATCCTCCCACTCAATTCTTTCGAGAGAAACTTTTTCTCGAGAAAGGACCCGATTCTAGAAACAATCCCTTATTGCTTTCGGATCTGAGACAGGAGGTATACCCAACTGTTTTGGGTGTCCTATGAAGATGCATTTATCCGCTTTGGGTTCGAGCTTATCAGCCTGAAACTTTTTCACATAAGCGTCGCAGCCCCAAACTTCTAAGAAATGACAGCTTAGGTTTCTCTAAAACATAGTTCATATGGTGTCATCTCATCGGAATTACGTGGTGCCCTATTTAAAGTGAATGTGGTTGCCTTTAATGCCTAACCCATAAACTATCGTGGTAATTTGATAAGAGACATCATGGTATGCATCATATCCAATAGGGTGCAGTTATGATGTTCGGACACACCATCACACTATGGTGTTCCAGGCTGTATTAGTTGTGAAACAATTTCCACAATGTCTTAATTCTGTGCCAAACTCGTAATTCAGATATTCATCTCTATGATCATATCATAGATCTTTTATCCTCTTGTCACGACGATCTTTCAACTTCACCCTGAAATTACTTGAACCTTTCAATAATTCAGACTCGTGATTCATCAAGTAAATATACTCAACATCTACTCAAATCATCTGTGAAGTAAGAACATAACGATATCCACTACACGCCTAAGCACTCATTGGACTGCACACATCAAAATGTATTACTTCCAACAAGTTGCTTTCTAGTTCCATTTTACTGAAAACGAGGCTTTCAGTCATCTTGCCCATGTGGTATGATTTGCATGTCTCAAGTGATTCAAAATCAAGTGAGTCCAAACGATCCATCTGTATAGAGTTTCTTCATGCATATCTACCAACAAACATGGTTCGCATGTCTCAATCCTTTCAAAAATGAGTGAGTCCAAAGATCCATCAACATGGAGCTTCTTCATGCGTTTTATACCGATATGACTTAAGTGGCAGTGCCACAAGTAGGTGGTACTATCATTACTATCTTATATCTTTTGGCATGAACATGTGTATCACTATGATCGAGATTCAATGAACCATTCATTTTAGGTGCAAGACCATTGAAGGTATTATTCAAATAAACAGAGTAACCGTTATTCTCCTTAAATGAATAACCGTATTGCGATAGACATAATCCAATCATGTCTATGCTCAACGCAAACACCAATCTCGATGGTAGAGGGAGCGTGCGATGCTTGATCATATCAACATTGGAACACTTCCAACACATATCGACAGCTCACCTTTAGCTAGTCTCCGTTTATTCCGTAGCTTTTATTTCGAGTTACTAACACTTAGCAACCGAACCGGTATCTAATACCCTCGTGCTACTAGGAGTACTAGTAAAGTACACATTAACATAATGTATATCCAATATACTTCTATCGACCTTGCCAGCCTTCTCATCTACCAAGTATCTAGGGTAATTCTGCTCCAGTGGCTGTTCCCCTTATTACAGAAGCACTTAGTCTCAGGTTTGGGCTCAACCTTGGGTTTCTTCACTAGAGCAGCAGCTGATTTGCCGTTTCATGAAGTTTCCCTTCTTGCCCTTGCCCTTCTTGAAACTAGTGGTTTCACCAACCATCAACAATTGATGCTCCTTCTTGATTTCTACTTTCGCGGTGTCAAACATCGCGAATATCTCAAGGATCATCATATATGTCCCTGATATATTATAGTTCATCACGAAGCTCAAGCAGCTTGGTGGTAATGACTTCGGAGAACCATCACTATTTCATCTGGAAGATCAACTCCCACTCGATTCAAGCGATTGTTGTACTCAGACAATCTGAGCACAAGTTCAACAATTGAGCTTTTCTCCCTTAGTTTGCAGGCTAAGAAAATCGTCGGAGGTCTTATACCTCTTGATGTGGGCACGAGCCTGAAATCCCAATTTCAGCCCTCGAAACATCTCATATGTTTCGCGACGTTTCAAAACGTCTTCGGTGCCTCAACTCTAAGCCGTTTAACTGAACTATCACGTAGTTAGCAAAATGTGTATGTCAGATGTTCGCAACATCCATAGACAACGTTCGAGGTTCAGCACACTGAGCGGTGCATTAAGGACATAAGCCTTCTATGAAGCAATGAGGACAAACCTCAGTTTACGGACCTAGTCCACATAATTACTACTATCAACTTTCAACTAAATTTTCTCTAGGATCATATCTAAACAGTAGAACCGAAGCGCGAGCTACGACATAATTTGCGAAGACCTTTTGACTATGTTGAGGATAATTAAGTTCATCTTATGAACTCCCACTCATATAGACATCCCTCTAGTCATCTAAGTGATTACATGATCCGAGTCAACTAGGCCGTGTCCGATCATCACGTGAGACGGACTAGTCATCATCGGTGAACATCTTCATGTTGATCGTATCTACCATACGACTCATGCTCGACCTTTCGGTCTCTTGTGTTCCGAGGCCATGTCTGTACATGCTAGGCTCGTCAAGTCAACCTAAGTGTTTTGCATGTGTTCCGAGGCCATGTCTGTACATGCTAGGCTCGTCAACACCCGTTGTATTCGAACATAAGAATCTATCACACCCGATCATCACGTGGTGCTTCGAAATGACGAACTTTCACAACGGTGCACAGTTAGGGGGAACACTTTCTTGAAATTTTAATGAGGGGTCATCTTATTTACTACCGTCGTTCTAAGCAAATAAGATGCAAAAACATGATAAACATCACATGCAATCAAATAGTGACATGATATGGCCATCATCACTTTGCTCCTGTTGATCTCCATCTTCGGGGCTCCATGATTATCATCGTCACCGGCATGACACCATGATCTCCATCATCATGATCTCTATCATCGTGTCTTCATGAAGTTGTCTCGTCAACTATTACTTCTACTACTACAGCTAATGGTTAGCAATAAAGTAAAGTAATTACATGACGTTTATGTTGACACGCAGGTCATAAATAAATTAAGACAACTCCTATGGCTCCTGCCGGTTGTCATACTCATCGACATGCAAGTCGTGATTCCTATTACAAGAACATGATCATCTCATACATCACATATATCATTCATCACATCCTTTGGCCATATCACATCACATAGCATACCCTGCAAAAACAAGTTAGACGTCCTCTAATTGTTGTTTGCATGTTTTACGTGGCTGCTATGGGTTTCTAGAAAGAACGTTTCTTACCTACGCAAAGACCACAACGTGATATGCCAATTGCTATTTACCCTTCATAAGGACCCTTTTCATCGAATCCGATCCAACTAAAGTGGGAGAGACAGACACCCGCTAGCCACCTTATGCAACTAGTGCATGTCAGTCGGTGGAACCAGTCTCACGTAAGAGTACGTGTAAGGTCGGTCTGGGCCGCTTCATCCCACAATGCCACCGAATCAAGATTGGACTAGTAACGGTAAGCATATTGAACAAAATCAACACCCACAACTACTTTGTGTTCTACTCATGCATAGAAACTACGCATAGACCTAGCTCATGATGCCACTGTTGGGGAACGTAGCATAAATTCAAAATTTTCCTACGTGTCACCAAGATCAATCTATGGAGTCATCTAGCAACGAGGGAGGAGTGGATCTACATACCCTTGTAGATCGCGCGCGGAAGGGGGTTGATGGAGTCGTACTTGTCGTGATCCAAATCACCGATGATCCTAGCGCCGAATGGACGGCACCTCCGCGTTCAACACACGTACGGAGCAGCGACGTCTCCTCCTTCTTGATCCAGCAAGGGGGGAGGAGAGGTTGATGGAGATCCAGCAGCACGACGGCGTGGTGGTGGAAGTAGCGGGATTCCAACAGGGCTTCGCCAAGCGCTGCGGGAGGAGGGAGATGTGTCATGGGAGGGAGAGGGAGGCGCCAGGGCTTTGGTGTTGCTGCCCTCCCTTCCCCCACTATATATAGGGCCAAGGGAGAGGGGGGCGCAGCCTTGGCCCTTCCTCCAAGGAAGGGTGCGGCCAAGGGAGGAGTCCATCCTCCCCAAGGCACCTAGGAGGTGCCTTCCCCCTTTAGGACTCTTCCTTTCCCTCTTCTCTTGGCGCATGGGCCTCTTGGGGCTGGTGCCCTTGGCCCATATAGGCCAAGGCGCACCCCCTACAACCCATGTGCCCCCCCCCCGGGGCAGGTGGCCTCACCCGGTGGACCCCCGGGACCCTTCCGGTGGTCCCGGTACAATACCGGTGACCCCGAAACTTGTCCCGATGGCCGAAATAGCACTTCCTATATATAATTCTTTACCTCCGGACCATTCCGGAACTCCTCGTGACGTCCGGGATCTCATCCGGGACTCCGAACAACTTTCGGGTTACCGCATACTAATATCTCTATAACCCTAGCGTCACCGAACCTTAAGTGTGTAGACCCTACGGGTTTGGGAGACATGCAGACATGACCGAGATGACTCTCCGGTCAATAACCAACAGCGGGATCTAGATACCCATGTTGGCTCCCACATGTTCCACGATGATCTCATCGGATGAACCACGATGTCAAGGACTTAATCAATCCCGTATATAATTCCCTTTGTCTAGCGGTACGATACTTGCCCGAGATTCGATCGTCGGTATCCCGATACCTTGTTCAATCTCGTTACCGGCAAGTCTCTTTACTCGTTTCGTAACACATCATCCCGTGATCAACTCCTTGATCACATTGTGCACATTATGATGATGTCCTACCGAGTGGGCCCAGAGATACCTCTCTGTTTACATGGAGTGACAAATCCCAGTCTCGATTTGTGCCAACCCAACAGACACTTTCGGAGATACCTGTAGTGTACCTTTATAGCCACCCAGTTACGTTTTGACGTTTGGCACACCCAAAGCACTCCTACGGTATCCGGGAGTTGCACAATCTCATGGTCTAAGGAAACGATACTTGACATTAGAAAAGCTTTAGCATACGAACTACATGATCTTGTGCTAGGCTTAGGATTGGGTCTTTGTCCATCACATCATTCTCCTAATGATGTGATCCCGTTATCAATGACATCCAATTTCCATGGTCAGGAAACCGTAACCATCTATTGATCAACGAGCTAGTCAACTAGAGGCTTACTAGGGACATGGTGTTGTCTATGTATCCACACATGTATCTGAGTTTCCTATCAATACAATTCTAGCATGGATAAAAAACGATTATCATGAACAAGGAAATATAATAATAACTAATTTATTATTGCCTCTAGGGCATATTTCCAACATCCTAAACATAGCATAAGATCGTATAGTTTGTTTGCTGGAGTTTTCCAATGTCAAGTATCTTTTCCTTAGACCATGAGATCGTGTAACTCCCGGATACCGTAGGAGTGCTTTGGGTGTACCGAACGTCACAACGTAACTGGATGACTATAAAGGTATACTACGGGTATCTCCGAAAGTGTCTGTTGGGTTGACACGGATCAAGACTGGGATTTGTCACTCCGTATGACGAAGAGGTATCACTGGGCCCACTCGGTAATGCATCATCATAATGAGCTCAAGTGACCAAGTGTCTGGTCACGGGATCATGCATTACGGTACGAGTAAAGTGACTTGTCGGTAACGAGATTGAACAAGGTATTGGGATACCGACGATCGAATCTCGGGCAGGTAACATACCGATTGACGAAGGGAATTGTATACGGGGTTGCTTGAATCCTCGACATCGTGGTTCATCCAATGAGATCATCGAGGAGCATGTGGGAGCCAACATGGGTATCTAGATCCCGCTGTTGGTTATTGACCGGAGAGCGATCTCGGTCATGTCTACATGTCTCCCGAACCCGCAGGGTCTACACACTTAAGGTTCGGTGACGCTAGGGTTGTAGGGATATGTATATGCAGTAACCCGAATGTTGTCCGGAGTCTCGGATGAGATCCCGGACGTCACGAGGAGTTCCGGAATGGTCCGGAGGTGAAGAATTATATATAGGAAGTGCTATTTCGGGCATCGGGACAAGTTTCAGGGTCACCGGTATTGTACCGGGGCCACCGGAAGGGTCCCGGGGGTCCACCGGGTGGGGCCACCTGCCCCGGGGGGCCACATGGGCTGTACGGGGTGCGCCTTGGCCTATATGGGCCAAGGGCACCAGCCCCAAGAGGCCCATGCGCCTAGGGTTTCAAGAAGGGAAGAGTCCCAAAGGGGGAAGGCACCTCCTAGGTGCCTTGGGGAGGAGGGATTCCTCCCTTGGCCGCCACCCCCCCCTAGGAGATTGGATCTCCTAGGGCCGGCGCCCCCCTAGGCCCCCCTATATATAGTGGGGAGATGGAGGACTTCTAACCCCACGCCTTTGGTGCCTCCCTCTCCCTCTCCAACACCTCCTCCTCCTCCATAGAGCTTAGCGAAGCCCTGCCGGAGTACTGCAGCTCCATCACCACCACGCCGTCGTGCTGCTGCCGGAGCTATATTCCTCAACCTCTCCTTCCCCTTGCTGGATCAAGAAGGAGGAGATGTTACGCTGACCGTACATGTGTTGAACGCGGAGGTGCCGTCCGTTCGGCGCTAGGATCTCCGGTGATTTGGATCACGTCGAGTACGCCTTCCTTATCCCCGTTCTTTGAATGCTTCCGCGCGTGATCTACAAAGGTATGTAGATGCAATCCAATCACTCGTTGCTAGATGAACTCCTAGATGGATCTTGGTGAAACCGTAGGAAATTTTTTGTTTTCTGCAACGTTCCCCAATAGTGGCATCATGAGCTAGGTCTATGTGTAGTTCTCTTGCACGAGTAGAACACAATTTGTTGTGGGCGTTGATGTTGTCAACTTTCTTGCTGCTACTAGTCTTATCTTGCTTCAACAGTATTGTGGGATGAAGCGGCCCGGACCAACCTTACACGTACGCTTACGTGAGACCGGTTCCACCGACTAACATGCACTAGTTGCATAAGGTGGCTGGCGGGTGTCTGTCTCTCCCACTTTAGTTGGAGCGGATTCGATGAAAAGGGTCCTTATGAAGGGTAAATAGAAGTTGACAAATCACGTTGTGGCTTTCACGTAGGTAAGAAAATGTTCTTGCTAGAACCCTGTTTCAGCCATGTAAAACTTGCAAACAACAATTAGAGGACGTCTAACTTGTTTTTGCAGCAAGTGCTTTGTGATATGATATGACCAAAGTTGTGATGAATGATGAATGATATATATGTGATGTATGAGATGTTCATGCTATTGTAATAGGAATCACGACTTGCATGTCGATGAGTATGACAACCGGTAGGAGCCATAGGAGTTGTCTTTATTTTTTGTATGACCTGCGTGTCATTGAGAAACGCCATGTAAATTACTTTACTTTATTGCTAAACGCGTTAGACATAGTAGTAGAAGTAATAGTTGGCGAGCAACTTCATGGAGACACGATGATGGAGATCATGGTGTCATGCCGGTGACAAGATGATCATGGAGCCCCAAGATGGAGATCAAAGGAGCTATGTGATATTGGCCATATCATGTCACTATTATTATTTGATTGCATGTGATGTTTATCATGTTTCTGCATCTTGTTTACTTAGAACGACGGTAGTAAATAAGATGACCCCTCATAATAATTTCAAGAAAGTGTTCCCCCTAACTGTGCACCGTTGCGACAGTTTGTTGTTTCGAAGCACCACGTGATGATCGGGTGTTAGATTCTAACGTTCACATACAACGGGTGTAAGACAGATTTACACATGCAAACACTTAGGTTGACTTGACGAGCCTAGCATGTACATACATGGCCTCGGAACACAGAAGACCGAAAGGTCGAGCATGAGTCGTATAGAAGATACGATCAACATGAAGATGTTCACCGATGTTGACTAGTCCGTCTCACGTGATGATCGGACACGGCCTAGTTAACTCGGATCATGTTATACTTAGATTACAGGAGGGATGTCTATCTAAGTGGGAGTTCATTGAATAATTTGATTAGATGAACTTAATTATCATGAACTTAGTCTAAAAATTTTACAATATGTCTTGTAGATCAAATGGCCAACGTAGTCCTCAACTTCAACGCGTTCCTAGAGAAAACCAAGCTGAAAGACGATGGCAGCAACTACACGGACTGGGTCCAGAACCTGAGGATCGTCCTCATAGCTGCCAAGAAAGATTATGTCCTACAAGCACCGCTGGGTGATGCACCTATTCTCCCTGCAGAACAAGACGTTATGAACGCTTGGCAGGCACGTACCGACGACTACTCCCTCGTTCAGTGCGGCATGCTTTACAGCTTAGAGCTGGGGCTCCAAAAGCGTTTTGAGAGACACGGAGCATATGAGATGTTCGAGGAGCTGAAAATGGTTTTCCAAGCTCATGCCCGGGTCGAGAGATATCAAGTCTCCGACAAGTTCTTCAGCTGTAAGATGGAGGAAAACAGTTATGTCAGTGAGCACATACTCACTATGTCTGGGTTGCATAACCGCTTGACTCAGCTGGGAGTTAATCTCCTGGATGACGCGGTCATTGACAGAATCCTTCAGTCGCTTCCACCAAGCTACAAGAGCTTTGTGATGAACTTCAATATGCAGGGGATGGAAAAGACCATTCCTGAAGTATTTGCAATGCTGAAATCAACAGAGGTAGAAGTCAAAAAGGAACATCAAGTGTTGATGGTGAATAAAACCACTAAGTTCAAGAAAGGCAAGGGTAAGAAAACCTTCAAGAAGGACGGCAAGGGAGTTGCCGCACCCGGCAAGCAAGCTGCCGGGAAGAAGCCAAAGAATGGACCCAAGCCCGAGACTAAGTGCTTTTATTGCAAGGAAAGTGGTCACTGGAAGCGGAACTGCCCCAAATACTTAGCGGACAAGAAGGCCGGCAAAACGAAAGGTATATGTGATATACATGTAATTGATGTGTACCTTACCAGTACTCGTAGTAGCTCCTGGGTATTTGATACCGGTGCGGTTGCTCACATTTGTAACTCAAAACAGGAGCTGCGGAATAAGCGGAGACTGGCAAAGGACGAGGTGACGATGCGCGTCGGGAATGGTTCCAAGGTCAATGTGATCGCCGTCGGCACGCTACCTCTACATTTACCTTCGGGATTAGTTTTAAACCTTAATAATTGTTATTTAGTGACAGCTTTGAGCATGAACATTGTATCAGGATCTCGTTTAATTCGAGATGGCTACTCATTTAAATCCGAGAATAATGGTTGTTCTATTTATATGAGAGATATGTTTTATGGTCATGCTCCGATGGTGAATGGTTTATTTCTAATGAATCTCGAGCGTAATGCTACACATGTTCATAGTGTGAGTACCAAAAGATGTAAGATTGATAATGATAGTCCCACATACTTGTGGCACTGCCGCCTTGGTCACATAGGTGTCAAACGCATGAAGAAGCTCCATACTGATGGACTTTTAGAGTCTCTTGATTATGAATCATTTGACACGTGCGAACCATGCCTCATGGGTAAAATGACCAAGACTCCGTTCTCAGGAACAACGGAGCAAGCAACCAACTTATCGGAAATCATACATACTGATGTGTGCGGTCCAATGAGCATTGAGGCTCGCGGTGGCTATCGTTATATTCTCACCCTCACTGATGACTTGAGTAGATATGGGTATGTCTACTTAATGAAACACAAGTCTGAGACCTTTGAAAAGTTCAAGGAATTTCAGAGTGAGGTTGAGAATCAACGTGACAGGAAAATCAAGTTCCTGCGATCAGATCGTGGAGGAGAATACTTGAGTCACGAGTTTGGCACACACTTAAGAAAATGTGAAATAGTTTCACAACTCACGCCGCCTGGAACACCTCAGCGTAATGGTGTGTCCGAACGTCGTAATCGCACTCTATTAGATATGGTGCGATCTATGATGTCTCTTGCCGATTTACCGCTATCCTTTTGGGGCTATGCTTTAGAGACTGCCGCATTCACTTTAAATAGGGCTCCGTCGAAATCCGTTGAGACGACACCGTATGAATTATGGTTTGGGAAGAAACCTAAGCTGTCATTTCTAAAAGTTTGGGGATGCGATGCTTATGTCAAGAAACTTCAACCTGAAAAGCTCGAACCCAAGTCGAAAAAATGCGTCTTCATAGGATACGCTAAAGAAACTATTGGGTATACCTTCTACCTCAGATCCGAAGGCAAGATCTTTGTTGCCAAGAATGGATCCTTTCTAGAGAAGGAGTTTCTCTCGAAAGAAGTAAGTGGGAGGAAAATAGAACTTGATGAAGTATTACCTCTTGAACCGGAAAATGGCGCAGCTCAAGAAAATGTTCCTGAGGTGCCTGCACCGACTAGAGAGGAAGTTAATGATGATGATCAAGATACTTCTGATCAAGCTCCTACCGAAATTCGAAGGTCCACAAGGACACGTTCTGCACCAGAGTGGTACGGCAACCCTGTCTTGGAAATCATGTTGTTAGACAACGGTGAACCTTTGAACTATGAGGAAGCGATGGCGGGCCCGGATTCCGACAAATGGCTAGAAGCCATGAAATCCGAGATAGGATCCATGTATGAAAACGAAGTATGGACTTTGACTGACTTGCCCGTTGAGCGGCGAGCCATAGAAAATAAATGGATCTTTAAGAAGAAGACAGACGCGGATGATAATGTGACCATCTATAAAGCTCGGCTTGTCGCTAAGGGTTATCGACAAGTTCAAGGTGTTGACTACGATGAGACTTTCTCACCGGTAGCGAAGCTGAAGTCCGTCCGAATCATGTTAGCAATTGCCGCATTCTATGATTATGAGATATGGCAAATGGACGTCAAAACGGCATTCCTTAATAGTTTCCTTAAGGAAGAATTGTATATGATGCAGCCAGAAGGTTTTGTCGACCTAAGAATGCTAACAAGGTGTGCAAGCTCCAACGCTCGATTTATGGGCTGGTGCAAGCATCTCGGAGTTGGAACATTCGCTTTGATGAGATGGTCAAAGCGTTTGGGTTTACGCAGACTTATGGAGAAGCCTGCATTTACAAGAAAGTGAGTGGGAGCTCTGTAGCATTTCTCATATTATATGTAGATGACATACTTTTGATGGGAAATGATATAGAACCCTTGGACAGCATTAAGGCCTACTTGAATAAGAGTTTTTCAATGAAGGACCTTGGAGAAGCTGCTTATATATTAGGCATCAAGATCTATAGAGACAGATCAAGACGCCTCATAGGTCTTTCATAAAGCATATACCTTGATAAGATATTGAAGAAGTTCAATATGGATCAGTCTAAGAAGGGGTTCTTGCCTATGTTGCAAGGTGTGAAATTGAGCTCAGCTCAATGTCCGACCACGGCAGAAGATATAGAAGAGATGAGTGTCATCCCCTATGCCTCAGCCATAGGTTCTATTATGTATGCCATGCTGTGTGCCAGACCTGATGTAAACCTTGCCGTAAGTTTGGTAGGAAGGTACCAAAGTAATCCCGGCAAGGAACACTGGACAGCGGTCAAGAATATCCTGAAGTACCTGAAAAGGACTAAGGAAATGTTTCTCGTTTATGGAGGTGACGAAGAGCTCATCGTAAAAGGTTACGTCGACGATAGCTTCGACACAGATCTGGATGACTCAAAGTCACAAACCGGATACGTGTATATTTTGAATGGTGGGGCAGTAAGCTGGTGCAGTTGCAAGCAGAGCATCGTGGCGGGATCTACATGTGAAGTGGAATACATGGCAGCCTCGTAGGCAGCGCATGAAGCAATTTGGGTGAAGGAGTTCATCACCGACCTAGGAGTCATACCCAATGCGTCGGGGCCAATCAAACTCTTCTGTGACAACACTGGAGCTATTGCATTTGCCAAGGAGCCCAGGTTTCACAAGAAGACCAGGCACATCAAGCGTCGCTTCAACTCCATTCGTGAAAATGTTCAAGATGGAGACATAGATATTTGTAAAGTACATACGGACCTGAATGTAGTAGATCCGTTGACTAAACCTCTCCCTAGAGCAAAACATGATCAACACCAGAATTCCATGGGTGTTCGATTCATCACAATGTAACTAGATTATTGACTCTAGTGCAAGTGGGAGACTGTTGGAAATATGCCCTAGAGGCAATAATAAAAGGATTATTATTATATTTCCTTATTCATGATAATTGTCTTTATTCATGCTATAATTGTGTTATCCGGAAATCGTAATACATGTGTGAATAATAGACACCAACATGTCCCTAGTAAGCCTCTAGTTGACTAGCTCGTTGATCAATAGATAGTCATGGTTTCCTGACTATGGGCATTGGATGTCATTAATAAACGAGATCACATCATTAGGAGAATGATGTGATGGACAAGACCCAATCCTAAACATAGCATAAGATCGTATTGTTCGTTTGCTAGAGTTTTCCAATGTCAAGTATCTTTTCCTTAGACCATGAGATCATGTAACTCCCGGATACCGTAGGAGTGCTTTGGGTGTACCGAACGTCACAACGTAACTGGGTTACTATAAAGGTATACTACGGGTATCTCCGAAAGTGTCTGTTGGGTTGACACGGATCAAGACTAGGATTTGTCACTCCGTATGACGGAGAGGTATCACTGGGCCCACTCGGTAATGCATCATCATAATGAGCTCAAAGTGACCAAGTGTCTGGTCATGGGATCATGCATTACGGTACGAGTAAAGTGACTTGCCGGTAACGAGATTGAACGAGGTATTGGGATACCGACGATCGAATCTCGGGCAGGTAACATACCGATTGACGAAGGGAATTGTATACGGGGTTGCTTGAATCCTCGACATCGTGGTTCATCCGATGAGATCATCGAGGAGCATGTGGGAGCCAACATGGGTATCCAGATCCTGCTGTTGGTTATTGACCAGAGAGCGATCTCGGTCATGTCTACATGTCTCCCGAACCCGTAGGGTCTACACACTTAAGGTTCGGTGACGCTAGGGTTGTAGGGATATGTATATGCAGTAACCCGAATGTTGTTCGGAGTCCCGGATGAGATCCCGGACGTCACGAGGAGTTCCGGAATGGTCCAGAGGTGAAGAATCATATATAGGAAGTGCTATTTCGGGCATCAGGACAAGTTTCGGGGTCACCGGTATTGTACCGGGGCCACCGAAAGGGTCCCGGGGGTCCACCGGGTGGGGCCACCTGCCCCGGGGGGCCACATGGGCTGTAGGGGGTGCGCCTTGGCCTATATGGGCCAAGGGCACCAGCCCCAAGAGGCCCATGCGCCTAGGGTTTCAAGAAGGGAAGAGTCCCAAAGGGGGAAGGCACCTCCTAGGTGCCTTGGGGAGGAGGGATTCCTCCCTTGGCCGCTGCCCCCCCCCCTAGGAGATTGGATCTCCTAGAGCCGGCGCCCCCCTAGGCCCCCCTATATATAGTGGGGAGATGGAGGACTTCTAACCCCACGCCTTTGGTGCCTCCCTCTCCCTCTCCAATACCTCCTCCTCCTCCATAGAGCTTAGCGAAGCCCTGCCGGAGTACTGCAGCTCCATCACCACCACGCCGTCGTGCTGCTACCGGAGCTATCTTCCTCAACCTCTCCTTCCCCTTGCTGGATCAAGAAGGAGGAACGTTACGCTGACCGTACGTGTGTTGAACGCGGAGGTGCCGTCCGTTCGGCGCTAGGATCTCCGGTGATTTGGATCACGTCGAGTACGCCTTCCTCATCCCCGTTCTTTGAACGCTTCCGCGCGTGATCTACAAAGGTATGTAGATGCAATCCAATCACTAGTTGCTAGATGAACTCCTAGATGGATCTTGGTGAAACCGTAGGAAATTTTTTGTTTTCTGCAACGTTCCCCAACAGTGTGTAAATCTGAAAATTCATTAAAAATTTACATCTTTGAAAATAAAAAACATAGGAAATCCAAAAAAATAAACTGGTGTACACTGTTCAGAGATAGAGTGTCCATGTTGAGATGGTTGAGCCGCCCTCCACTCTTTTGATTAGACCAACATACAGTTCCTTTCTCCCGGCAATGTTGCTTTCCAGGTAGTCGAAGCTCAAGCTAGGGCAGTAGCGTTTAAGGAAGTCAGTGTGCGGATAATATTTCCCTCGCAAGGCTCTTGCACATAATGACTCTCAGGTTTTAGGCGCCAGCCATGTTTGCCAAGCATTGCAAGATTGAACGTGCATATCTCGAACTCACATTATTTATAGTACTATAAGACCTAGAGTTAGTAGTTTTCTTTTGACGGGAAAATGAAAATTCCATTAAACTTCAAGCACAACAATGTCACTGGCTAACAGTTTTACAATGCAATTGGAGGCAGAGGCCTCCCAGAAGGAGTCATCAGACCCATAATGAACGCCCAGCTTGGCAAGCTTGGGCTACAAAGTTACAAGTGCGTCGGCTAAAAGAAAAAGCATATGAATCAAAGTTTAGAATGTATAGGCTTCTAGCTTCCTTCACCAACACATCAATGGTTGCCTTGTCATATTCGTTGCTCTTCAAAGCTTGTATAAGGGTTGAGGCATCAGACTCGAAGATGATTCGATTGCCCCCAATCCTAGTCACCCCATCAATGGCAGCAAGGCAGGCTACGGATTCAGATTGCAAAGCACATTTCAGGTTCACAAACTTGCCCGCACCAGCAGTGATAAATTCACCAGCTTGATCACGGACCACATAGCCCCAACCCCCTGCACATGTATTTTCATCAAAGGCACCGTCAAAGTTAACCTTCACATGATGCACTGGGGGCTTGCTCCATCTGTGAATGTCGGGTGGCTTAGGAGGCTTGTTTAGTTTTTGCAAGCCCAGGGACTCAACCAGCAACTTCTCCACCCGGTGACAAACCACTTGAGGCTTTGGAGCCGCCTCACCAGCATTGACCTTGTTGCGAACATTCCACCATTCCCACATAAAGGTCACGGACTTCAGTTGCGTGTCTTCATCATACCTCCACAACTCTTGAAGCATGGGGTGGGCTGAATTGCAGAGCATGAGCTTTTCTCGAGTCTCTCCCAAAGCCAAAATGTTCCAGCATTCTTTAGCTTTCTTGCACTTCAGGAAGGTGTGCCCTCCATCTTCATTTAACGAGTATTTTACAAAAACTACCACAATTCATGGAGCCGTGCCTACAAACTACCATTTTATAAATTTGTGCCGAAACCTATCATTTTCTCACTAATCCTTGACTAAAAACTACCAAGTCTGAAAAGAGCCTGATTCGGCTCTTTTAAACGCGCTTCTGACTAGTTGGGCCCACACATCAGTGTCTATCTTCTTGCTCCTCCTATATCTCTCTTAGGCATTTCAACAAACACCTCGTCTTCGTGCCCCACGGTGGGGAGCTTGCTGGCGAGGTAGTTGTTGGTGAGGCCCAGTACGGCGAGCCCAGGCGCCCTAAAGAGCGCGGCGGGGAGCCAGCCCACAAGCGCGTTGTCAGAGAGGTTGAGCTCCTGGAGCGCCCACGCGTAGGACGCGTCCGGGAGCATGTCGGAGAGGTCGTTGCCGGCGAGCGAGAGCACGCGCAGCTCGGGGGCTGGCCCATCCAACCCCAGGCTGACCCTTCTCCCCCTTCTCACCCTCTGGCCGAAGCACGACCTCCAGCGGGGCGGTGGTGCGCCCCTCCATTGCACGCAGCGGCGCTCCTCTGGACAGAGCGCGGCGGTGCAGCCCGGAGCACGACGGCAATGCACCCCTCGGCGTCGGCCGGCAAGGCAATGAGCAGCAGCAACGGTGGCCGGCAAGGAATAGCAGCAGGGAGCAGCGAGCACGAGCGACAAGGAGCAACAGGGAGCAGCCGACGCGGGCGGCAAGGAGTAGCAGGAGCAGCAAGCGCGGCCGGGGGCGACCATGGCTGAGCTCGAGCCAGGGCGCGGGCTACAAGGAGCAGCAGGGAGCAGCCAGCAAGGGCGGCAAGGAGTAACAGCCTAGCAGGAGCAGCAAGCGCGGCCGGGTGCGACCATGACTATCTCCTCGCCGGAGCATCTCCGCCACTGGATCTGTGTGCCATGTCAACGCTTACGTGTGGTCCCAACCAGTCAGAAATGCGTTTAAAAGAGGCAAATCAGGCTCTTTTCAAACATGGTAGTTTTTAATCAAGGATTAATGAGAAAATGATAATTTTTGGCACAAATTTGTAAAGTGATAGTTTGTAGAAACGTTTCCATAAAATGTGGTAGTTTTTTGTTAAATACTCTCATTTAACCTATGGCAAACAGGGTTGTCCAAGTCCATGCCCAGCATTTGAATTTTCATGCGGTTAGCCAGACTATTGTGGGCAAGGCGCCACACAAACATTTTTACCTTGCTGGTGGCCTTCAGGACCAGACATGCTTCCAATCAAATTTGACAGTGCTGTTAGCAGAATTTTCCTTTAGAACTTGCAGCATCTCTTCACAGCCTTCTATCGCGCAACATAACACCGATCAAAATTGTGCCAAGCAAAATTGACCTTCATGTCTCCACGATGACCTGGAGTCAGTAGTTACCCCAAGTTCCGTGTATCTAATACTCCCATCCGTTCCTAAATATTTGTCTTTCTAGATATTTCAACAAGTGACTACATACGGAGCAAAATGAGTGAATCTACGCTCTAAAATATGTCTACATGCATCCGTATGTTGTGTCCATTTAAAATGCCTAGAAAGACAAGTATTTGGAAACGGAGGGAGTATATTATATCTGACCATGCGGCAGTTACTTGTTTCTAGGCTCAAATTGGGCTCTTCCCAGTGGAGTACGCGAAGAACTGCGGGAGGTCCAACTGTGCAAAAGGTTGTAGATACTCTTGGTTTGGCTTGCTTGACCTTCATGTCGATCTCGCGAAGAAACCCACACGAGCGAGCATTGTTTGTTTCACCCGCGGCAGGAGTATGATGTCACATGGTGACACCAGCTTGACAGCGACCGACGCTGTCTACAAGAGCCTATATAAACATATAAATAGAGCAGCTTGCCTTGATCTCCTACTACAATACATAACCTGCATTTGCTAGGACTAGTAGTACGTAGCAGGCTGCATCCACAGTGCAGTTCGTCTCGGACATGGCGGGCGCGGCCTTGTTCGGCTTCAACGTCCAAGTTGGCGAGCTGCCCGACCTCACGGCCGAGGCGACGGAGGGCCGACGGTTGGTCGAGCACCTGCTGTGCGCCGTCGGCCTCGCCACCGCCTGCATGTCGGTCGCCCTGGCCATCTACAAGGCGCCGGCCGGCGTCTTCGACGGCCACGCAGGCGCCTACTACGCGTCCGTCGTCTCCGCCGGTGTCGTCGGCCTGGCCGAGGCCTGCGCCGCGGTCGTCTGGCTATCGGCCGGCGCGGATGGCCCGTGGCAGGGGCAGCGCCTCCTGCGCCGGTGCGTTCTCTGCGCTTCGCTCTTGCCACTGGCGTTCATGTCGGGGCTCGGTGGAGTCCGCATGCTAGTCAAGTAGCCAAGAATAATTTTGCTGGCCCCTGCCCTTTGCCTCCTTGTAATGTACTCCCTCCGATCCGCTTTAGTCTGCGCATAACTTATTTTGATTTTTTCCTTAATAGTCTGCGCGCGTTGGCAAGTTTCCGAGCATACCCTCCTTTGACCGGAGTAATTAGTATTGCTTTGGCAGCTGCAACGAAATGGCAGCCAATGAATCACGCCATGCAGCGGGCCCGTACTGCGGGTCTGGGAGAGATAAGAGGAGCCACATGGACCGGCCAATCCAATGCATGCAGTAACTGAAAATGTCCAGCGCTTTCCATGCATGCACAAGGGTAAAACAGTCCAAAAAACAACCAGCTGGGCTCTTCTTGGTATCTGGAACGCTACTTATGCGCAGAGAAAAAAGAATCGGAGGGAGTACTACTATGCACGTCTTGTTTATACGTATATTGCTAAGATGCATTTTTTTATAAAACATCTATTGTGATTGACCCATGCGGGACTAATCCTATATATGTGTAAAACTAATGATATTTCGAGAAAGATAAGAGATGGGGTGAGAAGGAGTGGAAAAAAATTCCGTGCATACCGGTTGCAAACCTCATCCTTTGCAACCCGGACGTCATCTGCTGCCACGTGTACAGCTGGACAATCGCACGGCGTCCTCAATTGTGTCCAAGTGATATGCAGCTCGGCTCCAATCGGCACACCAGCGCCGCCCTCGACTCGCGCGGCCCGGCTCCTTCCCTCTACAGCGGCTCGATTCGCACAGAACAGAGCATTCGATCCCGACTCCTAGACTCTGGCACATAGCCGATCCGCCGCCGCCGCCGCCGCCGCCGGGATTCGCTTCCGCGCCCGCCACTGGGAATCGCATCGCCGCCGCCGGGAGTTGCCTTGACTCCGGGCCACCGCTGGGAGTTGCCCCCGCTGGTCCCTGGAGTCGCATCCGCCAAGGCCGCCCATGGCCCAAACTCGCGTACGCAAGATGTAATTTTCCCGGGCCAGCTCTCCTCCTTCCGTGCAGTGCTTTGGTACATCTTTATGCCAAGCAACCTAGTAGTAGTAGACGTAGATTCCCTTAGATGAACTTTGTTCCAAAAATTGTAGCTGATGCTTTGTAGTTTGATTCTAATCCCGATCAATGATCAATAAATCTCTTCGTCTGAAAAGAAAAGAGATAGAGTACCTAATTAGCCATTCAATTTAGAATTGTGAACCATTCATAATTTGTAGGCATGATTTTGTCCATCATCCTACACATGTGTCGTATGGATTGTTGATTTACCGGCTGATGCCATATCAATTGATAGTGTAATCATGTGCCTCCTTTTTGATATGATGATTTACATGTACTGAATTGTTTTGTCAGCCTTGTATGGATAATTGCTAATGCAGGGTCTTGGACTTGTGATTAATCCAGGTAGTTGTATCTCTTTGCTACAATCCGAAGAAGTGGAGGGCAAGGAAATTGAATCTTATTTACTGTCTGTACAAGACTAGAGTCAATTGGATTGCTGCTGGGAGAGCTCCAGTCAAGATGGTGTTGCACAACACTGGTGCTTCGAACAAGGATGATGCCTTGTACAGGTGCAAGATGCCCAGAATCTTAACCGAAATGCAAAGTTGTGTTAGGCATCAACATGAGGGAACGAAGAGCGAACAGGAGGCCACCTACTCACGCAACAGCCACACTCCACCGTCGTTCTTCTATCCGAAGACCCTCAAGTATACTACTGGAACAACACAGCTGCTGAGAAAACTGTTGAAGAAGACGCAATGGTTGCTGATGGAGTATACTTAGACTAGGAATGTCAAATCTTGCAAATTTGATGTTGAATTCATGACAACTATTGTACCAACCTATAGCTGATTGCTCTCCCTGACAATGTACTAATTAGTATACAATGTATCTTTTCCTATTAAATTCATATGGATAATATAAAATCTTCATTTTGCTGGATGTGTTTAAAAAAATCTGAATATTTCTCCATGTTTCTTTGATTTGCTATATACTGTAGCAAAGGTGCTATTTTTTTCTACTGTCCTTGAGTAGGCCTAAACTTCAGCGTGAGACTCATTTTTTAGTATGAAATCTGACAACCATTTAGACAGGCAATTGGAAAGTACTTGTATTCTAATACACCAGTTCATAAATTCTATAACTTCTTTAGAAAATAAGCGTACAAACTCATCAAACCTTGCAACTGGCACAATACTCAAACATTGTAAATGAAGACAAAATCCAGTGTGCTGCGGTACATCAATTAAAATTCATGGTACACCAGATTACATAAAAAAGATCATACTCCTTATATGTTGCGCCAAATACTATTCATCAAAATGTAACTTTTTAGCAGACGAGGACAGTGTGGCATCCTGATGAACTCCAAGCAAAAGACTTGTGAATTCGCCTTGGATGAAAGGAGCGTACATAGCTGAAGGTTGCCCGTACGCATCATTTGCAAAGGTTGGAATTGCGGCATTAGTAAATCCACCTTGGATCAACGGAGCAGCCATGGACGAAGACTGCCCATACACATCATTTCGAAAGTTTGACACTGTACTAGAAACGTCAATGCTACCAGTCCCAACATCCTGTGTCATATAATTTAAAATTGTTCATATAAATATGTAAGGAAAATATGAAAAGTGAATACTGAGTCCAAGTCATATGTTTTTCCATCAATTCCTGTGGATGAATGCCATCATCCCTATTTCGTACTGCATTTTTTGGATCTTCTCCTATTTTCAGACAAGAGTTGAAAGATAAATTAAACACTAACTATAAAAGTATATAATAGAAAAGGCTTGCTAGAATGTGTAGGATCAGTACCTTTCTTTTTAGTACTATTCTTTTTCTTCCCTTTCTTCTTCTCAAAGGAGAGTTTTGACCGTTTAGTCTTTGCACCTTTTACCACCGGAGGAACTTTAATTGATATTGTACCTTTTAGTGTGTCGGTAGAAAGGTCAGTCGAAACTAGCGGAACCTCATTTGATTTTTCCTCCATCTTGCTGAGAGAGTTATCTGCTTGTACGTCAAACTTATCTATAACTTTCTCGAAATCAATAAGAAGTTCCTTTGATCGGGTACACTTCAATGCAACGGACGTGGCCTTCCGTGAGACACGTGCAGCATGTGTTTTCAAATTTTCCTTCTCAGTTCCTAGTTTTTCAACATAATATCCTCTCTTTGCATATTTTGTTCATCTTTTTAGTATATATTGTGATGGCAAAATGAAAACATCATTCACACTGAAAACTTTAAAAGCATGCTTGCACAATATACCTGTAAAATACGGATACCATATTTCATCAATTTGTATTAGAAACTAGTATATTGGAAATTAAATAAAGCATACATACCTATGGATTCATACTTTCTGCAACAACATGTAATGGTAGTATCCGCGGTATTGAATATAACTTTTGTTCCATACTCACTATTCATATGTGTAACCATGTATGTCAACACTGACCCCTCAGTTTGTAACAATTTACAAGACATTGAAAATTGTCCTGTAAATTCTTCCTCGAACTCTGAATACATCCTCCTTGTATATGATTCGGATGCGGTCTTCAGCAAAGGTAACTTATATGAGTAAGTAATCGGGTTCTTTCGACGCGAACTAAAATCTGCATCCAACTCATTTTCCCGAAGACTATGAGAAACCTTCTCACATTCTACAAGGAGTTCGGAGAGACCAAGTCTCCTAAGAAATCTTTGCTTGAAGACATTATTCATACCTTCACTCCTTTGAGTCGAGTTCATATCAGATGTAAACGAGTCACGATAGACAGCAGCCCACTTTTCCCTCAACTCATATAACTTTGCCATCCATTCGTCGTCCTGGAGGTTGTACCGATCCAACAATTCATGCCACTTCTTGTTGAACTTATACTCTGATCTATCTTCATAGACACATCTCTTAAAATCAGGTAGAAACTTCTCAGGATGCTCATGAATTACATGTCCAAGATGTTTAGCAGCATTAAGATAAATGTGCCATAGACAAAGTCGATGACTTGTATTTCGAAACACATATGCAACTGCTCCTGCCATGGCTGCATCCTGATCAGTGAAAATTGTGCTTGGATGCTTACCTGACATTGTTGTTAGAAAGGTTTCAAACAACCAAACAAATGACTCAATGGTCTCATTATATAACAACGCTGCCCCAAAAATTATAGTCTGCTTGTGATGGTTGGTTCCCAGGATTGGAGCAAAAGGCATTTCAAACTTATTAGTTTGAAATGTAGTGTCAAATGATATAGCATCTCCGAAACATGCGTAATCCATGATAGACTGTCCGTCTGCCCAAAAGAAATTAGCAATCCGACCATCTTTCTCATCTACTTGAATGGCATAAAAAAATGTTGGATCCTCTCTCTGCTTATTTTTCAAGTATTCTAGAAGTGTTTGTGAATCATTTGATTCTAAGTACTTTTTGCGCTCACGACCAATCTCGTTATTGCAGTCCATCTTTACGAATGGCACTTTGTCTGGTCCTCCGTAAAACGCTACCATGAAGTCATTGTTGGGGAACGTAGCAATAATTCAAAATTTTCCTACGTGTCACCAAGATCAATCTATGGAGTCATCTAGCAACGAGGGAGGAGTGGATCTACATACCCTTGTAGATCACGCGCGGAAGCGTTCAAGAGAACGGGGTTGATGGAGTCGTACTCGTCGTGATCCAAATCACCGATGATCCTAGCGCCGAACGGACGGCACCTCTGCGTTGAACACACGTACGGAGCAGCGACGTCTCCTCCTTCTTGATCCAGCAAGGGGGGAGGAGAGGTTGATGGAGATCCAGTAGCACGATGGCGTGGTGGTGTAAGTAGCGGGATTCCAACAGGGCTTCGCCAAGCGCTGCGGGAGGAGGAAGATGTGTCATGGGAAGGAGAGGGAGGCGCCAGGGCTTAGGTGTTGCTGCCCTCCCTTCCCCCCACTATATATAGGGCCAAGGGAGAGGGGGGGCGCAGCCTTGGCCCTTCCTCCAAGGAAGGGTGCGGCCAGGGAGGAGTCCATCCTCCCCAAGGCACCTAAGAGGTGCCTTCCCCCTTTAGGACTCTTCCTTTCCCTTATCTCTTGGCGCATGGGCCTCTTGGGGCTGGTGCCCTTGGCCCATATAGGCCAAGGCGCACACCCCTACAGCCCATGTGGCCCTCCGGGGCAGGTGGACCCCCTTGGTGGACCCCCGGACCCCTTTCGGCACTCCCGGTACAATATCGATAATGCGCGAAACTTTTCCGGCGACCAAAACAAGACTTCCCATATATAAATCTTTACCTCCGGACCATTCCGGAACTCCTCGTGACGTCCGGGATCTCATCCGAGACTCCGAACAACTTTCGGGTTACCGCATACTAATATCTCTATAACCCTAGCGTCATCGAACCTTAAGTGTGTAGACCCTACGGGTTCGGGAGACATGCAGACATGACCGAGATGACTCTCCGATCAATAACCATCAGCGGGATCTGGATACCCATATTGGCTCCCACATGTTCCACGATGATCTCATCGGATGAACCACGATGTCACACCCTAGCTAGTCATGCATTAGAGTGTTGCATCATGTTTACTCTTCATCAGAAACTTGAAATGGGGATCTGTGAAACCCTCAGAACCATTTTGAAAATGACCCAAATAAAAATTTCTCCAAAAGGGTCCCAGAAAATGCTCATGTTGCTCTCTGAAAATATTGGACAGAGATAAAAATCAAACCAATATTTTTAGTGGATCATGGACATTTATTTTGGGCATTTGGAATTAATGCATAAATATTTGCATTGGAAATATATTAATTATATATATTAATATATGCCCAAATATTATGCCAATTATAAAAGAGCTCTGAAATAATATAAATAGCTCCTGCAAAAATTGGCATAAGTTAAATAAATGATTTAATATATTATTTAAATCAAAACAAATGTCAGAAATTAAAAAACAGAAAAATATATAACATGAGGAGCTTACCTGGGCTCCTCCACTGTGCGGCCCAGCCGGCAGCCGGCCCAGCCCACCTCCCTCCTTTGTCGTCTTCGTCCCGACAGAGGGAGGGGAGTGTGGCCGGCGCGCGCGCGCGCCACCGCGCCACGCCACCTGCTCGCCTGCCTGCCTGCCCTCCCCTCCTCGCCTCGGTGTCCCTGGACGACGCCACGCCCTCCCCCCTGCTCTCTCTCACTCTCCCCCGGCTCTCCCCTCCTCTCCCTCGCTCTCTCTCTCGCCCGGCCAAACACCACCGTCGCCGCCGTTCGCCTTAGCCGCTGTCTCCGACCACCCCTCGCTCCCCCGACCAGCTCAGGAGCTCCGCCACGACTCCCTCTTCCTCCCCACCGCTCCACAGCTCCCCGGAAGCCCTGCATCGCCGCCACGTCGCCGTTCCCCTCTTCGGGC
>NC_041386.1:607867882-607891684 GCF_002162155.2 Triticum dicoccoides
GTATGACTGTATGACTTGTATGTGGGGTCGTGAGACCCGTACCTTTGTGTATGTTATGTATGGCTCACTGAGCCTTAAATAAAGTACTTGTGTCATAGAGTCATGTTGTGATGCTTCGTTGTATTTGCACATATCGAGCATATTGTGTGTATGATTGAAATGCTTGGTATGTGTGGGATCTGACTATCTAGTTGTTTATCTTTAGTAGCCTCTCTTACCGGGAAATGTCTCCTAGTGTTACCACTGAGCCATGGTAGCTTGCTACTGCTCTGGAACACTTAGGCTGGCCGGCATGTGTCCTTCTTCGTTCCTGTGTCTGTCCCTTCGGGGAAATGTCACGCTTTGAGTACCGGAGTCCTGTTAGCCCGCTACAGCCCGGTTTACCGGAGTCCTGCTAGCCCAGTGCTACAGCCCGGACCCACTTGCTGATGACCGACACGTTCGAAGTTGGGTCACGGATGCCTGTCCCTGTAAGTCTGTGCCAATTTGGGTTTACGACTAGTCATGTCAGCCCGGGCTCTTTATCATATGGATGCTAGCGACACTATCATATACGTGAGCCAAAAGGCGCAAACGGTCCCGGGAAAAGGTAAGACGACACCCGTGGGGATACCGTGCGTGAGGCCGCAAAGTGATATGAGGTGTTACCAGCTAGCTCGATGTGACATCGAGTCGAGGTCCTGACAGCGTTGGCATCAGAGCCGGACTGCCTGTAGGTTCTCCAAGCCAAACTGGTCGATGTTGAGTCTAGAAATTCTTTAGTTATATGTAGGGGAATTGTTTGTGGGATGGAACGTAAGGCTCTTTTTACTCCTTATACCTTATGACTTTCTGATCTGAGTCAGTCCATTCTTCCACCGGGGGTTAAGGAATTAGGATCTTTTCTCTCTATCAGGATCACGAGTTACTAATCAGTAGTACCTTATAAGTTTGATGGTTACCAGCCTAGTTCAGTTCTACTACCACATTATGTTGCCAGAATGGATTCAGAACCTTGTTATGATGATGATGAGTGTATATGTAATCCTTTGTCAAATGTCTCAAAATCCTTCTTGAGCATTTACAGCTGTTATGCTGCCGAAATTTTGCTAGAAATTCTAATGCCCTTGCATTATGATTGTGCTTTCAGATGGCCACTCGCGACCTCAATCAAGTGGTTCGCCTGACTCGATGCCTAGATGTACCCGGCCATACTGCTAAGTTGGTCAGGGTAATGACTGAGGCTGGATACCGCTGGTATCCCGAGTACACGGTCGAAGAGCAATTCCGAGATTTTAATCAAAGTCAGTATCTCTGCACTGTCAGGATATTTCCATCTTATCCTGGATCCACCGAGCCTCTTCACTGCTCCTATGGACTCGGGGTTACCATTGAGATGGCTGTGCAGGACGCCGCCTACTCTATGATGACCATTATGCGAGTCAGATCTGGTATATTTCGGGACTCTGATTTCCGGTATATGCCAGGATCACTTCCGGGAGCACAAGGGTATCTCCAGGCTATCTATGCTGACCCCACTCAGGAGGATTCACGGACTCGCACCACTGCTGAGATGCTCGAGGATAAGGACCGAGAAAATCGGGCCTTAAGGCTAGATCTCTTCAACACCCGTGCTGACCACTGGGCCACTTTGACTCGGTTCGCACCGGCGGTGCAAGCTGGATATTCAGATATGCGCGATCTCTATCCTGTGAGATCTGCTCTGCCAGACATGATGGTTTGGCGTGATGTAGGAGGCATCACCCCACCTCGCGGTCCCCGCAGACCACCGTTTGTTGGTCCAAGGCCTCATCCTAGCCCCTATGGTCCACAAGCTCCGTGAGACCGTCTGTTTCCAGATGATCATGTTGAGCTTCCAGGCTATGGAGGTGACTTCTACGAGGACTACTACGGATCGGTCTGAGTTAGTGGTAGTATCACTAGTTCGCACTAGCTGTGTCGTCTATCGTCCCGCGTGACTCGTGGGATATGACTTAGTTGTACTCCTTCCGGAGGTGTAGAAAAATAATGTATAGGAGCTTGGAATGCCTCCGATGAGATGTAATCCTCTTTTCACCGTAATAGTACTTTGTTTGGTCTTGTACTAAACCCTGTATGGTGTGTATGACGATGGAATAAAAGAAGCAGTTTCTGTATCTACCATGTCATACAGATGATCATCTTGCATTCCAAGTTATTTCTTACATTATGAATCCTATGTCGGAATTTTACCATCCTGACTAAATCATTGTCTTGTTTACCTAGGATGGTCAACACGCGCGCTAACCCTGCTTCTCAAGAGCAGGCCGAAGGCAGTGAAGCCAGGGATGTAAATCTGCCTCATCCTCCTTCACTAGCCGAGGTGATGATGGAAGCTGAGAGAAACAAGCGGGAGACAAACCGTTTGTTGGAGCGTATTGAACAGAATACAGCACACCATCAGAGGGCTAACGTGGTGTCACTTAGTGATTTTATCAAATTGCATCCACCCACGTTCCACCACTCCGTCGAGCCTCTCGACGCTGATGACTGGCTTCGCAGTATTTCTCACAAACTGCGTTCCGCGCTGGTAGCGGAGGCTGACAAGGTCACCTTTGCTGCATATCATCTTGAAGGCCCCGCCAGTCTATGGTGGGAGAATTTTGGAGCTATGCGCCCAGTGGGCCATGTCACTACTTGGGCTGAGTTCAGCGAGGCTTTCCGTGAACATCACATTCCGGAGGGTCTCATGGACCGTAAACGTGAAGAATTTTGCAGTTTCACCCAAGGCCGACTTTCTGTGGATGCTTACAGCAGGGAGTTTGGTAATCTCGCACGATATGCAACCGAGGAAGTGTCTACCGATGCCAAGAAGCAAGCAAGGTTCCGTAAGGGCCTTAGTCCTGAGCTTCGCCGCGACCTCCGTCTGCATGAGTGCACATCTTTTTTGAAACTTGTCAACAAAGCCATCAGTGCCGAAACTGGTCAGACTGACTATGACGCAACACGCAAGCATAGCCGTGACATGGGTTCCTCATCCGGTGCTGGTCCTTAGAAGCGCCGCGTGTGGGTACCCAACACCGCCCTGCCACCCAGGTTCACACCGAGGCCATCCTTCCAGGCGCCTCGCCCCGTTCAACAGTCTGCACCAGCCAAGCCCTATGGGGGTCCAACTAACAATGCTCCTCCACGTACCAGTTCCGTGACTTGTTTTAAGTGTGGGGAATCGGGTCACTATATGCGTGAGTGTCCCCAGACCAACCCCAACCAGTCTGCTAAAGCTGCTGGCCGTGGCAAGCCGACAGGAAAAATATTCCACGCCAAGCCGGTCACCGCTTCACGTGGCCATGTCAACTGTATCTCTGCCGAAGAAGCTCAAGAGGATCCCAACGTCGTTCTCGGTACGCTTCTTGTTAACTGCCACCCGGCATCTGTTCTTTTCGATACAGGAGCCTCTCATTCTTTTATATCAGAAAGTTATGCTCGTTTGCATAACGTTGCATTCTGTGACATGCCATCCACTATGGAAATCTCTACCCCTGGGTCTAGATGGCAGACCTCTAGGGTAAGTTATGGAAATGAGATCCAAGTCGACAGACTTGTTTTCCTTGCGTCTTTGATAGCCCTTAAATCTTCAGATATTAATATCATTCTGGGTATGGACTGGATGTCGGCTCATCATGCCCAAATCGATTGCTTCTCTAGGACTGTTCAACTCACCCATCCTTCGGGAAAGATAGTTAATGTCTTGACCCGAATAGCCAAGCGACAATTATATTCTCTTAACGCCAGCCCTTTGCCAGACCTTGAGGACGTTCCGGTAGTCCGTGACTTCCCGGATGTCTTTCCAGAGGAATTGCCAGGTGTTCCACCTGACAGGGATGTTGAGTTTGTAATAGATCTCATTCCAGGAACCGTTCCGATTGCTAGAAGACCTTATAAGATGGCACCCCTAGAACTAGCCGAGCTTAAGAAACAACTCGATGAGTCCTTGAAAAAGGGTTTCATCCGACCTAGCTCATCTCCATGGGCTTGCCCCGTCCTATTCGTCAAGAAGAAGGATGGTACGGACCGGATGGTTGTAGATTACCGACCTGTTAATTTGGTCACAATCAAGAACAAATATCCACTTCCCAGGATCAACGACCTGTACGATCAGCTCGCTGGATCCTCAGTCTTCTCCAAAATGGATTTGAGGTTGGGCTACCATCAAATCAAAATCAGAAACGGGGACATTCCTAAAACGGCCTTTGTTACTCGTTATGGCCAATACGAGTACACCGTCATGTCTTTCGGATTAACCAACGCTCCAGCCACCTTTTCTCGGTTAATGAACTCAATCTTCATGGAGTATTTGGATAAATTCGTCGTGGTTTACCTCGATGATATACTCATCTACTCCAAGAACGAGGAAGAACATGCCGAACATCTAAGGCTAGTGTTGCAGAAACTTCGAGAGCATCGCCTTTATGCCAAATTTTCTAAATGTGAATTCTGGTTGTCAGAAGTGACCTATCTGGGTCATGTAATATCTGGTAAAGGTATTGCTGTTAACCCCGAGCGAGTTCAAGCCGTCCTTAACTGGACTCCACCCGAATCGGTCAAGCAAGTTCGGAGTTTTCTAGGCTTAGCGAGCTATTGCCGTCGCTTTGTCGAAAACTTCTCCAAAGTTGCTAAACCTTTAACCGAACTCCTCAAGAAAGATAAAAAGTTCGAATGGACTCCACAATGTGAGCACAACTTTCAGGAACTGAAAAGACGCCTGACTTCTGCTCCCGTACTGGTACCGCCAGACTTCTCTAAGGACTTTGTTATCTACTGCGACGCCTCGCGACAAGGACTAGGTTGCATTCTCATGCAAGATCGACACGTAATTGCCTACGCTTCACGGCAACTGCACCCACATGAGGAGAATTATCCCACTCATGATCTAGAGCTTGCAGCCGTAGTCTATGCACTTAAAACCTGGCGACATTACCTCCTCGGTAACCGTTGCGAAATATTCACTGATCACCAAAGTCTGAAGTACATCTTCACCCAACCGGATCTGAACCTCAGGCAAAGACGTTGGGTCGAGTTGATCACAGATTTCGACTTAGGAATAACCTACACCCCAGGGAAAGCCAACGTCATGGCTGATGCGCTAAGTCGTAAATCCTATTGTAACAATCTGATGTTACAACAAAGTCAACCGCTTCTCCATGAGGAATTTCGGAAGCTTAACCTTCACATTGTTCCTCAAGGATTTCTTTCCACCTTGGTGGCGAAACCTACTCTTACGGATCAAATCATTGCTGCCCAGAAGCGAGATAAGGGAATAGCTAAGATCAAGGAGAACATTGCTAGCGGAGGTGCTAGTTGTTTCTCCACAAATGATCATGGTGTTGTGTACTTTGAGAACCGTCTAGTGGTTCCCAAGAACCAGCATCTACGGCAGTTGATCCTTAAGGAGGCTCATGAATCTCCTCTCACCATTCATCCCGGTAGTACTAAGATGTATCAGGACCTACGCCAGAGGTTCTGGTGGACTAGGATGAAGAGAGAAATTGCTCAGTATATTGCTAATTGCGACGTCTGTCGTCGTGTAAAAGCAGAGCATCAATGGCCTGCTGGCACCCTTCAACCCCTAGCTATTCCTGAATGGAAATGGGATAAAATTGGTACGGATTTCATTACCGGTTTTTCCCAGGACCAAGAGAGGGAATAATGCTATTTTCGTCATGGTCGATCGCCTTTCCAAAGTAGCCCATTTCTTACCTGTTCGTGAGAGTATAACCGCTAGTCAGCTGGCAGACTTATACATCTCCCGAATAGTGTCCCTCCATGGTGTTCCTTTGGAAATTAACTCGGATCGAGGAAGTCTTTTCACCTCTCGATTTTGGGAAAGTTTCCAAAATGCTATGGGAACTCGTCTCTCCTTTAGCACCGCCTTCCACCCTCAGTCGAGTGGTCAAGTGGAACGCGTCAACCAGATTCTAGAAGACATGCTTCGAGCCTCTGTTATCTCATTCGGAATGGACTGGGAGAAGTGCCTTCCATTTGCCGAATTCGCTTACAACAACAGCTATCAATCTAGCTTGGGTAAAGCCCCTTTTGAAGTTCTCTATGGACGACGGTGTCGAACACCCCTTAACTGGTCAGAGACCGGGGAAAGACAATTCTTTGGCCCGGATATGATTCAGGAAGCAGAAGAACAGGTTCGTATCGTTCGTGAAAAGTTGAAAACAGCCCAATCTCGTCAAAAGAGTCAATATGACCGAAAACATAAGGCTATGACTTTCGAGGTTGACGAGAAGGCTTATCTTTGGGTCACCCCTCTGAAGGGAACCCATCGTTTCGGTATCAAAGGCAAATTGGCTCCTCGTTACATTGGACCTTTTCGCATTCTCGCCAAACGAGGAGAAGTTGCCTACCAGTTGGAACTACCTCCGCACCTCTCCAGAGTCCACGATGTCTTCCACGTTTCTCAACTCAGGCGTTGCTTCTCGGATCCTATCCGCGGAGTGGACCACGAAACGCTTGATCTCCAAGATAATCTTACATATCGAGAGTACCCCATTCGTATCCTCGATCAGGCCGAACGTACCACCCGACGTCATAATATCAAGTTTCTCAAAGTACAATGGTCGCACCATTCTGAGGATGAAGCAACTTGGGAAAGGGAGGATCGTCTTCGACTCGAGTATCCCGCCTTCTTCCCGGAGGAACCCAAATCTCGGGACGAGATTCTTTTGAGTGGGGGTGAGTTGTCACACCCTAGCTAGTCATGCATCAGAGTGTGTGCATCATGTTTAAAATTCCATTTAATTTGAAATGGGGATTTGTGAAACCCTCAGAATCATTTTTGAAAATGATCCAAATAAAAATTTCTCCAAAAGGGTCCAAGAAAATGCTCATGTTGCTCTCTGAAAATATTGGACAGAGATAAAAATCAAACCAATATTTTTAAGAGCTCATAGGTATTTATTTTGGGCATTTGGAATTAATACATAAATATTTGCATTGGAAATATATTAGTTATATATATTAATATATGTCCAAATATTATGCCAATTATAAAGGAGCTCTGGAATAATATATCTAGCTCCTGCAAAAATTGGCATAAGGTAAATAAATGATTTAATATTTTTTTAAAATCAAAACAAATGTCAGAAATTAGAAAAAGAAAAATAAATAAAAGGAGGAGCTTACCTGGGCTCCTCCCTGTCTGGCCCAGCCAGCAGGCGGCCCAGCCCGCCTCCCTCCTCTGTCGTCTTCGTCCTCGACAGAGGGAGGGGAGTGTGGCCGGCGCGCGCGCGCGCCACCGCGCCACGCCACCTGCTCGCCTGCCTGCCTGCCCTCTCCTCCTTGTCTCGATGCCCCGGACGACGCCTCGCCCTCCCCTGCTCTCTCTCACTCTCCCTCGGTTCTTCCCCTCCTCTCCCTCGCTCTCTCTCTCTCACGGCCGAACACCACCATCGCCGCCGTTCGCCATAGCAGCCGTCACCGGCCACCCCTCGCCCCTCCGCTGAGCTCAGGAGCTCCGCCTCGACCCCCTCTTCCTCCCCACCAAGCCAAGCCCTCCGGAAGCCCTGCATCGCCGCCCACGTCGCCGTTCCCCTCCTCGACCACCGGAGATCGTCGCCGTCGAATCGAGAGCCACCGGACGTCCCCGAGCCCGCTAATCATCCCTGCAGCTCCGCGGTGAGCCACTGACCTGATTCCCCCTTGCCCCGTCGTCCCTAGCATCCTGTAGCTGCCGTCCCCTTGAGCTCCGAAGCTCGCCGCCGCCGTGCCTCGTCGCCGCCGTGGCTAGAGCCGTTGTAGCTCGAAGCCGAGCACACCATCGTGCTCCACACCTCACCAGGAGCACGTAGCACGCACCAACGCCTCCCCTAGCGCCCTGCATCGCCTAACCCGCCGTTGGCCGAACTCCGGCCGCCGCTCGCGAGCTCGCCGTCGTCGGTACCGGCCACCTCAGGCACGGCCACCACCACCGTTCGACGCGCGGGAGCAAGGGCTCTCCAACGAGCCCAAGCACGGCCTCGCCCGTGCCCTGTAGCGCGTTTCCGCATCGCGCCACCGTCTCGGGCCTCGCCGGCGTCATGTCGCCGGTGGGTTTGACCTGTTTGACCTGGGGTTTGACCCCCCAGGGTCACTGACGCGTGGGCCCCGTCGGCCAGGTGGTCAGATTAGTGCTAATCACTGTTAGTCAACCCCCCTGACACTGACCAGTGGGCCCCAGCGCCACTAATTCCTAATTAGAATTAAACTAACCCTGTTAAACCCCCCTGTCACTGACGTGTGGACCCCACACGTCAGGTTTGACCCCAGCCAGCCGCAGTTGACCACTGACGTCATGCTGACGTCATGCTGGCGTAATATATATATTTCTAGATTTAAATTAAATCAGGAAATTCCAGAATATTATTTAAACTTCAAAAATTCATAACTTTTATTCTGTAACTCCAAATTAGACAAATTATATATGAAAAATGATCAGAAAAATCCAATCTATCCATCTGTACTATTTTCATGCATGATCAAACAAGTTAAATTGATGTTTTAAGCAGAACAAGGAAAAGCACTTTAAAAGGCCATGTTTGAGTTTGAAATTTGAATCTTTGATTCAAATTTGTTCAAACCCTTCTGGTTTTAGTTGCATTAGCCCAACACACTCATATTGCCATGTTTCATGCATGCATCATATTGTTGCACATTGTTTGGTGATGGTTGTGTATCGGTGTCCTTTGCGACAGGTTCTGCCTCCGAGGAGTACCGTGATTACCCTAACGAAGAACCGTATCAGTGCATCGAACCATCAGGCAAGCAACCAACCATTTGATCATATCGATACAATCCCATGTTCTCGCTCCTGCTCTCTTTTACTGCATTAAGACAACGCGATTCAAACTGCTGTGTGCTACGGTAGTTGAACCCATTTCCTCTGCATGACCTGTCATTGCCACAGTAACTAGATGAAACCCACTAGCATGTGTAGGAGTTGATTGAGTCATATGTATGTGTTGTTCCTACCTTGCTATGCCTGCTATGCTTAGAGTCGTGTCAGGTCTGGTTCATCTGGGTGATGGGCTAGAGTGAAATGATTATGTCGGTAATGAGAGTGGTGTGGTGAACACGATTTGGTAAAGGTATCGATGAGAGGCCATGTAGGAGTACATGGTGGGTTGTTTCATTGAAGCCGACCTTAAGCACTGAGATCTGTATGCGTGATTTAAGATACAGCTACTACCATGCATTGGGCCCTGAAATATGACCCCGCTCGACTTCTTATTCACCCTAGCTCTCTGTCCAGGAGTTGCAAGTAGTTTCTGGTGTTTGTAGCCTACTGGAGGCCGTGGACAGCGCTGACCGTAGGGGTGGGCTGTGATGCGGTAGGTACGTGGCCGAGTGTACCGGATACCCGTTAGGTATCTCGGGAACCCTGTTCACATCGTTCGGGGCCGTATGGGAAACCTCGGCCGGACTCCCTGCGGATGGAACCTGAATAGGCGATAAACCTGGACTAGAGGCTTAAGTGTTTAGGTAGGTCGTGGTCTACACCCACGTCGGCTTTCGCTTGAAGTCTGCCGAGCACATGTCGTGTGCAGACGCTAAGTGGTGGAAACATGTATGAAGAAGTACACCCCTGCAGGGTTATCATAATCTATTCGAATAGCCGCGTCCGCGGTAAAGGACTACTTGGTTGCCTATATAGTTCATAGACAAGTAAATGGAAACTGTTAAAAGCCTCAAGATAAGTGTGAGTGCCGAGGATGGCTCTTCCGTAGGAAGACGGAGGTGGATCCTCGGTAGTGTATTGAATTGGTGAGTAGTGGACTCGTGTGCGCAAAACTATTTCAAGTTGGAGTCTTGTAGGATAGTCTAGCCAAGAGTCAAAGCTGGCTTGCTGCAATAACTCCACCAACCCTTCTTGATACTATGCATGTATGTAGGATCTGATGTAAGTATTGCTGAGTACCTTTGTACTCATGTTGCTATAATCTACATTTTTACAGAAGACGCTGCAACCCCTTCTGATGGGTTCTATGTAGACGTTGACATCAACGAGTAGGCTAAAGACCCAGGTGGTGACCCTGAGCTTGTGAAGGACCACGTAGTATAGCTAGGCTTTCCAAGCCTCTTTTATTTTACTAGTTGTCTGTACTCAGACAAGTTACTTCCGCTGCTGGTTTGTATGACTGTATGACTTGTATGTGGGGTCGTGAGACCCGTACCTTTGTGTATGTTATGTATGGCTCACTGAGCCTTAAATAAAGTACTTGTGTCATAGAGTCATGTTGTGATGCTTCGTTGTATTTGCACATATCGAGCATATTGTGTGTATGATTGAAATGCTTGGTATGTGTGGGATCTGACTATCTAGTTGTTTATCTTTAGTAGCCTCTCTTACCGGGAAATGTCTCCTAGTGTTACCACTGAGCCATGGTAGCTTGCTACTGCTCTGGAACACTTAGGCTGGCCGGCATGTGTCCTTCTTTGTTCCTGTGTCTGTCCCTTCGGGGAAATGTCACGCTTTGAGTACCGGAGTCCTGTTAGCCCGCTACAGCCCGGTTTACCGGAGTCCTGCTAGCCCAGTGCTACAGCCCGGACCCACTTGCTGATGACCGACACGTTCGAAGCTGGGTCACGGATGCCTGTCCCTGTAAGTCTGTGCCACTTTGGGTTTACGACTAGTCATGTCAGCCCGGGCTCTTTATCATATGGATGCTAGCGACACTATCATATACGTGAGCCAAAAGGCGCAAACGGTCCCGGGAAAAGGTAAGACGACACCCGTGGGGATACCGTGCGTGAGGCCGCAAAGTGATATGAGGTGTTACCAGCTAGCTCGATGTGACATCGAGTCGGGGTCCTGACACACGATGTCAAGGACTTAATCAATCCCGTATACAATTCCCTTTGTCTAGCGGTACGATACTTGCCCGAGATTCGATCGTCGGCATCCCGATACCTTGTTCAATCTCGTTACCGGCAAGTCCCTTTACTCGTTCCGTAACACATCATCCCGTGATCAACTCCTTGATCACATTGTGCACATTATGATGATGTCCTACCGAGTGGGCCCAGAGATACCTCTCCGTCACACGGAGTGACAAATCCCAGTCTCGATTCGTGCCAACCCAACAGACACTTTCGGAGATACCTGTAGTGTACCTTTATAGCCACCCAGTTACGTTGTGACGTTTGGCACACCCAAAGTATTCCTACGGTATCCGAGAGTTGCACAATCTCATGGTCTAGGGAAATGATACTTGACATTAGAAAAGCTTTAGCATACGAACTACATGATCTTGTGCTAGGCTTAGGATTGGGTCTTTGTCCATCACATCATTCTCCTAATGATGTGATCCTGTTATCAATGGCATCCAATGTCCATGGTCAGGAAACCGTAACCATCTATTGATCAACGAGCTAGTCAACTAGAGGCTTACTAGGGACATGGTGTTGTCTATGTATCCACACATGTATCTGAGTTTCCTATCAATACAATTCTAGCATGGATAATAAACGATTATCATGAACAAGGAAATATAATAATAACCAATTTATTATTGCCTCTAGGGCATATTTCCAACAGTCTCCCACTTGCACTAGAGTCAATAATCCAGTTCACATCGATATGTGATCAACACTCAAGGTCACATCCCCATGTGACTAACACTCAAAGAGTTTACTAGAGTCAATAATCTAGTTCACATTACCATGTGATTAACACTCGATGAGTTCTGGGTTTGATCATGTTATGCTTGTGAGAGATGTTATAGTCAACGGGTCTGAATCCTTCAGATCCGTATGTACTTCGCAAATCTCTATTTCATCTTGTAGATGCAGCTACTACGCTATATTTGGAGCCATTTCAAATAACTGTTCTACTTGGAGCTATTCTAAATTGTTGCTCCATTATACGTATCCGGTATCTCTACTCAGAGCTATCCGGATAGGTGTTAAGCTTGCATCGACGTAACTCTTTACGTCGAACTCTTTATCACCTCCATAACCGACAAACATATCCTTATTCCTCTAAGGATAATTTAGACCGCTATCTGGTGATCTACTCCTAGATTACCTTTGTACCCTCTTGCCAGATATGTGGCAAGGCACACATCAGGTGCGGTACTCAGCATGGCATACCGTATAGAGCCTATGACAAAAGCATAGGGGACGACATTCGTCCTTTCTCTTTCTTCTGCCGTGGTCGAGCTTTAAGTCTTAACTTCATACCTTACAACTCAGGCAAGTACTCCTTTGACTGATCCATCTTGAACCCCTTCAAGATCATGTCAAGGTATGTGCTCATTTGAAAGTACCATTAAGCGTTTTGATCTATCCTTATAGATCTTGATGCTCAATGTTCAAGTAGCTTAATCCAGGCTTTCCATTGAAAAACACTTTCCAAATAACCCTATATGCTTTCCAGAAATTCTACATAATTTCTGATCCATAATATGTCAACAACATATACTCATAAGAAATTCTATAGTGCTCCCACTCACTTCTTTGGAAATACAAGTTTCTCATAAACTTTGTATAAACCCAAAACCTTTGATCATCTCATCAAAGCGTACATTCCAACTCCGAGATGCTTACTCCAGTCCTTAGAAGGATTGCTGGAGCTTTGCATACTTATTAGCATCTTTCAGGATTGACAAAACCTTCTGGTTGTATCACATACAACCTTTCCTCAAGAAAATTGTCGAGGAAACAATGTTTTGACATCCTATCTGCAAGATTTCATAAATAATGCAGTAATCGCTAATATAATTCCAACAGACTCTTAGCATCGCTACGAGTGAGAAAGTCTCATCGTAGTCAACTCCTTGAACTTGTCGGAAAACATCTTAACGACGAGTCGAGCTTTCTTAATGGTGATACTTACCATCATTGTCCGTTTTCCTTTTAGAATCCATATGTACCTAACAGCCTTACGACCATCAAGTAGTTCTTCCAAAGTCTACACTTTGTTTTCATATATGGATCCTCTCTCGGATTATATGGCCTCGAGCCATTTATCGGAATCCGGACCCACCATCGCTTCTCCATGGCTCGTAGGTTCATTGTTGTCTAGCAACATGACTTCCAAGACAGGATCACGTACCACTCTGAAGTAGTACGCATCCTTGTCATCCCACGAGGTTTGGTAGTGACTTGATCTGAAGTTTCATGATCACTATCATAAGCTTCCACTTCAATTGGTGTAGGTGCCACAGGAACAACTTCCTGTGCCCTGCCACACACTAGTTGAAGAGACGGTTCAATAACCTCATCAAGTCTCCACCATCCTCCCACTCAATTCTTTCGAGAGAAACTTTTCCTCGAGAAAGGACCCGATTCTAGAAACAATCCCTTATTGCTTTCAGTTCTGAGACAGGAGGTATACCCAACTGTTTTGGGTGTCCTATGAAGATGCATTTATCCGCTTTGAGTTCGAGCTTATCAGCCTGAAACTTTTTTGCATAAGCGTCGCAGCCCCAAACTTTTAGGAAATGACAGCTTAGGTTTCTCTAAACCATAGTTCATACGGTGTCATCTCATCGGAATTACGTGGTGCCTTATTTAAAGTGAATGTGGTTGTCTCTAATGCCTAACCCATAAACTATCTTGGTAATTCGATAAGAGACATCATGGTATGCATCATATCCAATAGGGTGCAGTTATGATGTTCGGACACACCATCACACTATGGTGTTTCAGACTGTATTAGTTGTGAAACAATTTCCACAATGTCTTAATTCTATGCCAAACTCGTAATTCAGATATTCATCTCTATGATCATATCATAGATATCTTATCCTCTTGTCACGACGATCTTTCAACTTCACCCTGAAATTACTTGAACCTTTCAATAATTCAAACTCGTGATTCATCAAGTAAATATACTCAACATCTACTCAAATCATCTGTGAAGTAAGAACATAACGATATCCACTACATGCCTCAGCACTCATTGGACTGCACACATCAAAATGTATTACTTCCAACAAGTTGCTTTCTAGTTCCATTTTACTAAAAACGAGGCTTTCAGTCATCTTGCCCATGTGGTATGATTTGCATGTCTCAGGTGATTCAAAATCAAGTGAGTCCAAATGGTCCATTTGCATGGAGTTTCTTCATGCATATACACCAATAGACATGGTTCGCATGCCTCAAACTTTTCAAAAACGAGTGAGTCCAAAGATCCATCAACATGGAGCCTCTTCATGCGTTTTATACCGATATGACTTAAGTGGCAGTGCCACAAGTAGGTGGTACTATCATTACTATCTTATATCTTTTGGCATGAACATGTGTATCACTATGATCGAGATTCAATGAACCATTCATTTTAGGTGCAAGACCATTGAAGGTATTATTCAAATAAACAGAGTAACCATTATTCTCCTTAAATGAATAACCATATTGCGATAGACATAATCCAATCATGTCTATGCTCAACGCAAACACCAATCTCGATGGTAGAGGGAGCGTGCGATGCTTGATCATATCAACATTGGAAACACTTCCAACACATATCGTCAGCTCACCTTAACTAGTCTCCATTTATTCCATAGCTTTTATTTCGAGTTACTAACACTTAGCAACTGAACCGGTATCTAATACCCTGGTGCTACTAGGAGTACTAGTAAAGTACACATTAACATAATGTATATCCAATATACTTCTATCGACAACCTTCTCATCTACCAAGTATCTAGGGTAATTTTGCTCCAGTGGCTATTCCCCTTATTACAGAAGCACTTAGTCTCGGGTTTGGGTTCAACCTTGGGTTTCTTCACTAGAGCAGCAGCTGATTTGCCATTTCATGAAGCATCCCTTTTTGCCCTTGCCCTCCTTGAAACTAGTGGTTTCACAAACCATCAACAATTGATGCTCCTTTTTTGATTTCTACTTTTATGGTGTCAAACATCGCGAATATCTCAAGGATCATCATATATGTCCCTGATACATTATAGTTCATCACGAAGCTCTAGCAGCTTGGTGGTAATGACTTCGGAGAAACATCACTATCTCATCTGGAAGATCAACTCCCACTTGATTCAAATGATTGTTGTACTCAGACAATCTGAGCACAAGTTCAACAATTGAGCTTTTCTCCCTTAGTTTGTGGGCTAAGAAAATCGTCGGAGGTCTTATACCTCTTGACGTGGGCACGAGCCTGAAATCCCAATTTCAGCCCTCGAAACATCTCATATGTTTCGCGACGTTTCAAAACGTCTTCGGTGCCTCAACTCTAAGCCGTTTAACTGAACTATCACGTAGTTATCAAAATGTGTATGTCAGATGTTCGCAACATCCATAGACAACGTTCGAGGTTCAGCACACTGAGCGGTGCATTAAGGACATAAGCCTTCTATGAAGCAATAAGGACAATCCTCAGTTTACGGACCTAGTCCGCATAATTGCTACTATCAACTTTCAACTAAATTTTCTCTAGGAACATATCTAAATAGTAGAACAGAAACGTGAGCCACGACATAATTTGCGAAGACCTTTTGACTATGTTCAGGATAATTAAGTTCATCTTATGAACTCCCACTCAGATAGACATCCCTCTAGTCATCTAAGTGATTACATGATCCGAGTCAACTAGGCCGTGTCCGATCATCACGCGAGACGGACTAGTCATCATCGGTGAACATCTTCATGTTGATCGTATCTACCATACGACTCATGCTCGACCTTTCGGTCTCTTGTGTTCCGAGTCCATGTCTGTACATGCTAGGCTCGTCAAGTCAACCTAAGTGTTTCGCATGTGTTCCGAGGCCATGTCTGTACATGCTAGGCTCGTCAACACCCGTTGTATTCGAACGTAAGAATCTATCACACCCGATCATCACGTGGTGCTTCGAAACGACGAACTTTCGCAACGGTGCACAGTTAGGGGGAACACTTTCTTGAAATTTTAATGAGGGATCATCTTATTTACTACCGTCGTTCTAAGCAAATAAGATGTATAAACATGATAAACATCACATGCAATCAAATAGTGACATGATATGGCCAATATCATATTGCTCCTTTTGATCTCCATCTTCGGGGCTCCATGATCATCATCGTCACGGCAGGACACCATGATCTCCATCATTGTGTCTTCATGAAGTTGTCTCGCCAACTATTACTTCTACTACTATGGCTAACGGTTAGCAATAAAGTAAAGTAATTACATGACGTTTATGTTGACACACAGGTCATAAATAAATTAAGACAACTCCTATGGCTCCTGCCGGTTGTCATACTCATCGACATGCAAGTCGTGATTCCTATTACAAGAACATGATCATCTCATACATCACATATATCATTCATCACATCCTTTGGCCATATCACATCACATAGCATACCCTGCAAAAACAAGTTAGATGTCCTCTAATTGTTGTTTGCATGTTTTACGTGGCTGCTATGGTTTTCTAGCAAGAACGTTTCTTACCTACGCAAAAACCACAACGTGATATGCCAATTGATATTTACCCTTCATAAGGACCCTTTTCATCGAATCCGATCCGACTAAAGTGGGAGAGACAGACACCCGCTAGCCACCTTATGCAACTAGTGCATGTCAGTCGGTGGAACCAGTCTCACGTAAGAGTACGTGTAAGGTCGGTCCGGGCCGCTTCATCCCACAATGCCGCCGAATCAAGATTGGACTAGTAACGGTAAGCATATTGAACAAAATCAACGCCCACAACTACTTTGTGTTCTACTCGTGCATAGAAACTACGCATAGACCTAGCTCATGATGCCACTGTTGGGGAACGTAGCAATAATTCAAAATTTTCCTACGTGTCACCAAGATCAATCTATGGAGTCATCTAGCAACGAGGGAGGAGTGGATCTACATACCCTTGTAGATCGCGCGCGGAAGCGTTCAAGAGAACGGGGTTGATGGAGTCGTACTCGTCGTGATCCAAATCACCGATGATCCTAGCGCCGAACGGACGGCACCTCCGTGTTCAACACACGTACGGAGCAGCGACGTCTCCTCCTTCTTGATCTAGCAAGGGGGGAGGAGAGGTTGATGGAGATCCAGCAGCACGACGGCGTGGTGGTGGAAGTAGCGGGATTCCAACAGGGCTTCGCCAAGCGCTGCGGGAGGAAGGAGATGTGTCATGGGAGGGAGAGGGAGGCGCCAGGGCTTAGGTGTTGCTGCCCTCCCTTCCCCCCACTATATATAGGGCCAAGGGAGAGGGGAGGGGGGCGCAGCCTTGGCCCTTCCTCCAAGGAAGGGTGAGGCCAGGGAGGAGTCCATCCTCCTCAAGGCACCTAGGAGGTGCCTTCCCCCTTTAGGACTCTTCATTTCCCTTATCTCTTGGCGCATGGGCCTCTTGGGGCTGGTGCCCTTGGCCCATATAGGCCAAGGCGCACACCCCTACAACCCATGTGGGCCCCCGGGGCAGGTGGACCCCCGGACCCCTTTCGGCACTCCCGGTACAATACCGATAATGCACGAAACTTTTCCGGCGACCAAAACAAGACTTCCCATATATAAATATTTACCTCCGGACCATTCCGGAACTCCTCGTGACGTCCGGGATCTCATCCGGGACTCCGAACAACTTTCGGGTTACCGCATACTAATATCTCTATAACCCTAGCGTCACCGAACCTTAAGTGTGTAGACCCTACGGGTTCGGGAGACATGCAGACATGACCAAGATGACTCTCCGGTCAATAACCATCAGCGGGATCTGGATACCGAGTGGGCCCAGATATACCTCTCCGTCACACGGAGTGACAAATCCCAGTCTCGATTCGTGCCAACCCAACAGACACTTTCGGAGATACCTGTAGTGTACCTTTATAGCCACCCAGTTACGTTGTGACGTTTGGCACACCCAAAGTATTCCTACGGTATCCGGGAGTTGCACAATCTCATGGTCTAAGGAAATGATACTTGACATTAGAAAAGCTTTAGCATACGAACTACATGATCTTGTGCTAGGCTTAGGATTGGGTCTTTGTCCATCACATCATTCTCCTAATGATGTGATCCCGTTATCAATGACATCCAATGTCCATGGTCAGGAAATCGTAACCATCTATTGATCAACGAGCTAGTCAACTAGAGGCTTACTAGGGACATGGTGTTGTCTATGTAACCACACATGTATCTGAGTTTCTTATCAATACAATTCTAGCATGGATAATAAACGATTATTATGAACAAGGAAATATAATAATAACCAATTTATTATTGCCTCTAGGGCATATTTCCAACAGTCATACACCTGGGATGGCTTCATTCCGGCTTCCCGTATCTGTCCAATTAGATGTATGTCTGCTTCTATAACACGTCGTTGGGACCTCAGTTTGTGCACCTTATTGGGACTAGCAAGATAATGATTATGATCGGTTACAACCTTTTGCACCGTCCAAATCCCCTCTCTGCTAACACTGAACTGAATACGGGCATTGCAATCCGTCCTTGTAGTGTGCTTCGACGACTCGGTTTCTCGATGGCCTTGGTTACTGCAAACAATTCTTTTTTGATATATAGTACCATCATGTCGACGCTTTGTCTGGTTCTTTCTAATACTAAATCCAACTTTGCCAGCATATGTGTTATACATGTCATAGGCGTCTTTCTCTGACTCAAACGTTTTCCCAACTTCAGGAACCTGCAGTACACATAGTTCAAAGTTAAAATTTCTATTACCACAATGCGATGTGAAAAGATAAATTTCGCTTGAATTTGAGCCGAGAGACCGCTGTACCTGAATTGTTTGCTCTCCATTTTCTCCACGACCATCCGTAACTGCGTCATCTTGCTGGCCTCCTCCTGACATGACTTGTGGCGGCGGCAAGTCCATGGTGCATGTCGTGGCTTCTGACATCGTATACGACGGACGGTACAATTTGGAGCAGCGACTGTTGTCATCAACGAGGTTTACATGGTGCAAGCCAGAGGTAGAACCACCATGGTCGTCGTTCCAGGCGACGGTGTGAGATTCCGGCATGGCCACTCCCGACCTTCTCGACGACAGCTCTGCTTCAGATTGCGGCAGCACGGCCAGTGGCGGCCGTGGCTGTCCTTCCAGCCCGATCCCGTCATGCAAGGGAGAGGGCGTGTTTCGACGGCCGGCGGACATGGCTATCGTTCCTCCTGCTGCAGTGAGCGTCGGGCCAGGGAACTGGCGGCTAGTCGCATCGCCTGGAAGACACCGTTCCGATCGCTCAGCCATCAGAAATTCTCGATTGGATTGATGGAGGATTGGAGGCGGACAAGGCTGCAACTACGCATCTGATCGGGGCTATGATCTGATCGGAAGCAATCACGTAACTATGGGAGCCAATATCGCACGTACAGGTTCAGTTTTGGAGCCGAGCCATACGCATGTGTGCAGCGATTGGAGCCGAGCTGCGTATCGCTTGGACAAAATTGAGGACGCCGTGCGATTGTCCAGCTGTACACGTGGCAGCAGATGACGTCCGTGTTGCAAAGGATGAGGTTTGCAACCGGTATGCACGGAATTTTTTTCCGAAGGAGTGGGGCGTCGCCGTGATTGATGGTCGGACTGAGCGGAGGCATGGGGATGAACGACGGCGGCAGCGGGCACCTTGCTAGATTATTTCAGAGACTTCCTTTTTTAATTGCTTAATAATAAAGTTGTGGGAGATAAGGATGAACGAGAGAATGCCTTATCTGTAAATGTGAAGAAAGGTGCGGATATCTTTTTGAAAAATTGTCATATTTTGCTTTTTATTCGTTAGATATAGATCAAACGGTTTATATTGCAAGATGGTAGGCACACCATTATCATCAACTCGGCTTTTTATAAAAATAGAGATAGTAATTGCATCTTGCATGCATGCATACACTCTTTATGATCGTCCTCCTATTTTACAGCGCTGTTGCGCATGATATACTATACTCCCTCTATTTTTTAAATATATTACGTTCTGAAGTTTAGATTACCTTTTTGACACTTATATTATGTTCAAAGGTCATGTTAGATTATCTATTTTGAAACGGGGGGTTTATGATAATAAAGTACTCCATGTACTCACTGTCCAGCCGTAAGGATCTCATCTCCTTGCAAACCACCTTCGTTTTTTTAACAAACACCTTCAGAGTTTTTTCACATAAATTATTTCGAGTTTGCTTACCACGTACGCGGATATGCCATGTGGTAACATCTTCAGAGTTTTTTTTTGCGGGAATAATATCCATGCCATTACAGACAGTGAAATATCCTACCCGAGTCTCCGGGCTTCAAAACTTCGGGATGCCGCAAGGGGCGCTGTAACGTGGGCCAGGGTCATTACTAATTTTCCGGGTTTTCGGCGAGAATCTGTACGCATATGCTCCCTCAGTCCCCAAAAAAAAAAAAACGTAGGACTACGTTTTTTGACCGTACTCCTATATTATGAGAAGGAGGGAGTGTCATTTTTGTACCATTGCTTTTGTTAGGCTGTTTTTTTTTTACTTTCCTCTTTCTTGTGCTTTATTTTTTTCTTGAGTTTCTTTTCTTTTGTTTTTTTCTATTTTTCTTATTTTTGCTCTTTTAAATTCACAAACATTTTCTTTAAATTTGTGAACATTTCTTTAGAACTTAAGAACATTTTCTGAACACTTTTACTACATGCAAGAATTTTTTTAATATTCATGAAAAAATCTATCAATATTTCTCAAATTGATAGATTTTACTTCTCATATAAGATGTCTTAAACCCAAACTACATAAACTTTGATTAAATTTATACTAAAATATATCAACATCTACAGTATTAAAGATATAAAATATAGAAGTTAATTTCACGGTGCATCTAATGATATTGATTTGATATTGTGAATGTTTTTTCAACAATTTCGGCCAAACTTGACTTAAGACAAAACTTATAAGAGGACTAAATAGAAATGGAGGGTGTATTGGCGAAGATTCTAAATTTCTTGAAGATCCAAGCTCCCCTCCTAATGCCAAGATGGCATCCGGAGGCGAGGGAACCAAAAATTCCTCGCGTCGATTGTTTGGGTTCCTTCATCACACTGTGGTGGCAGCTCCTACTTACAGCAGACCATGCATAAAAGGATATTTACTACTTCCTCTGTTCTTAAATATTTGTCTTTCTAGACATTTCAAATGACTACTACATACGGATATATGTAGACATATTTTAGAGTGTAGATTTACTCATTTTGCTCCGTATGTAGTCATTTGTTGAAATGCCTAGAAAGATAAGTATTTAGAAACGGAGAGAGTAGATAGCATGGCGTGCTTGCTGCATTCACTCTACCTGTGATCGACATCTGTGTGATGTCTAATGTGTCAGATATAATATAAGGGAAAGTGCTCATGACGGGATGACCATTAACGCCCCAATTTTTCTATTTTGACGAAAAATATTTTGATTCATAGGATAAAATACATTAAAAAAATTACATATGCACATACATGTAAAACAATTCATAGCGTATTTGCAAAATATGGTAATCATATATTCAAAATATGGTAAACAACTCTGAAGTCTAAATCAAACATGGCATTAACGGCACTTGGCAGGACTGAATTTATGTGGACATGGAAACAGGCTATCCCGTGTGTAGTTTCCTTCCTTATTTTTACTTTTGCCAAAAGATTGTTAGTTTTATTTAGGAAAATACCAAAATAATTATTGGTGTGAATTGAATGGTTATGAGGACAGTGGTATCCCCGACCCATCAGAGTTCAAGTCATAGACATGACACTGGTGCTCGTATTTTTCTGAATTTATTTCAGACTTTCTGGCAATGTGTGTTCGGTGGGAGGAGTCGTTCCCATCGACAACAAAGGCGTCTGTGGTGACTTCATGATATGTCGATTTAGTCTCTCGAAGATGCTCATAAAGGTAGGGTGTCCGCGCGTGTATTCATCGAGGGTGAGTGCACGCTCGTGTATGCGAGCGACTTCGACTGTACTATGTTGAAGAAAAATAGTTACCTAGTGCGTGGAACAATCAGATTTTGTTTTTAGTCCCGTTGAACAATCAGGTACTACGGGCCCACAACACAAACTGAAGGCTCACCGCGTTGGCCTGAACAGTCAGACATAAACTTTTTTTTTTGAAGTTTACCAGACATAAACTCAAAGTCCACAAAGAGTGGGATACAAGGCTGCACGGGCTGGACAGTGATACGGGCCGAACTGTCAGCCCATCACACCGCCGCAGACTCCGCCCTAAGTCGCCGTCGCTTCCTCTAAAAAAAAACAAGTCGATGCCGCCGCGCCCTCCTCCTTCCAGAGCACGGACCTTTGGCGGCATAAACCGCCGTCGCCGTCGCACGCGCCGCCGGCCGCGCCGCGAGCCCGATTTCCCCACGCCCCGCGGCATGGCGCGCAACAAGGTACGCCCCCCCTCCCTCTAGCAAGCAAGTACCAACCACGGGCCATTTCTGCCGGCCGCCTCGGGACAGACGCGGTCGCCTTGGATTGGATCCCCTCCTCCCTCCCCCGTCCTCCTAGGAAGGAGGAGGCACGTCTTCTTCCAGCGATTCCGGTTTCTGAGCGCTGCAAGGGGAATAGAGGGGGGAAGCCTCGTTTCCTCTCGCTCATGTCTAGATACAGCAGGAGTATTTTACAGGCGCAGGCTGTACATTGTTCTTGACGGCTACGATTTGCCGGTTGCCGTGTAGGAAGGGCTGGTTCTGCTGCTGGATGTCGGCCCGTCGATGCACCGGGCGCTGCCGGAGGTTGAGAACGTCTGCACGACCCTCGTGCGCAAGAAGGCAAGCGGCACGCTGTTTCCATCTGGAACTCTCTGGTTGGCCCAATACAAATGCAAGTGTCAGTTAATCTGCTTTTACGTTTTTGTACTCTGCAGCTGGTTTTTCATAGGAGCGACGAGGTTGGCGTTGTCCTGTTTGGAACTAAAGGTATAACTGATCCTGCATTTGTGGCAACAGAACTTTGTGTCTAACATCATGTGACTAACTTCCTACTTATCAGTTTTTTTCCTGTTAACTAAAAAACCTTTTTCTTGTTTTCTTGTTATTTTTCACTACAGCATATAGGTTTTAATGCAATGGTGAACTGAATGTAACTTCTATTTGCAAGTGCCTGTATATGTGTGGTCCTGATTAATGTCACTTCAGGGAAGCCTTACAGTACATGTGTTTGCACTGAACAAGTGTATCTATGGTTCAGAATGGAAAACAATCAAACAAGTTATTGTTTTCCTCCTTAGCATGCATCTAGCATTTGGGGAATATTTGTTCTGAATGCACTGTATTTAGCTATGCCATCCCAGTGCTCGAGTCCTGAACAACATCCAAGAACATTATCTGGGACTGGCTTGCATTTATGCTTCTTAAAATTGAAAACTGTGCCACTTAATTTTTTTACTGATGTATGCAGAAACACACAATGACCTCGCGAGGGAACTTGGGGGCTATAAGCATGTGCTGGTTAAGCATGATATTAAAGTTGTTGACGAAGAAACAAAAGATGCTCTTGAAAATCTTCCTAGGGGAACTGCCCCTGGTGACTGTATCCTTAAATAACAATGTGTTGATGTCTTTTCAGTCTAATGTTTAAAGAGCCATCTGTTATTACATTTGCTTACTTCCCACGATCAGCACAGTCTAATGTTTAGAGAGCCATCTGTTACATGTGCTTAATTCCCACGATCAGCACATCACACGTGTTTTGAGCTCCTCTTCTTTTTACTCTAAGGTTTTTTGTAGTTGTGTATGCTTATATGTGCTACTAATTCATATCCCCAATTGAAACATAAAGTAGTTCTTTGATCCCATCATCTTAAGGTGTTTGCTTGTTGAGGACTTCCCTCTGTTGTTAGTTTGACATCCATTAATTATAACTAAAACTTGGTTCCTTATGTAGCAGGTTCTCTTTCATAATTCACTTGCAGC
>NC_041386.1:607891996-607893640 GCF_002162155.2 Triticum dicoccoides
GTGCAATGTGGCCTTGTTATTATATTTTCGTTGAGTATGATAAAATTCAGTTAGTGGAATTCCTTGACTAAAGCAAGTTCTGGATGCTATTGTTGTTGGTTTGGATATGCTGATAAAGAGATTCGGAGATACCAAAGCAAAACAACGTCTGTGTCTAATCACCGACGCACAACATCTGCTAAGGGATCCACCCCAAGGGACAAAAGAAGACCAGGTGGACACTATTGCAGACCAGATGAAAAAACATGATATTAAGATGGATTGCATTGTTTTCAGGGAATCTGGAGTTCAACACAATTCTGTAATGGATGAAAATGACCGGTTATTATATCACTTCAGAGATAGGTCGGTGGCAAAGGTAGTCCAGGTTGACACCCCGACAGCACTCTTAGGTGCTCTCAAGACAAGAAATGTACTCCCAGTTACTATCTTCAGGGGAGACCTGGAAGTGAGCTCCACTTTTAAAATCAAGGTGAGATGTTTTTAAAAAATCGTACAATATTTCTGTCAGTTAAACAAAGTCTACAGTAGTCAAATATTACTGATTCAGTTTGCAGTTTAGTTTGACATCACTATCTCATTAGTGTTCCAGTTGGTTGACAATGGTGTTTCTGCTTGATGCCTTGTGAACAGGTGTGGGCGTATAAGAAAACATCTGAGGAAAAATTCCCCACTTTGAAGAAGTATTCTGATAAGGCTCCTCCAAGTGATCAGTTTGCCTCGCATGAAGTCAAAGTGGATTATGAGTACAAAAGCATTCTAGAACCAGACACAGTTATTCCACCAGATCAAAGAATCAAGGGCTATCTTTACGGTCCTCAAGTTGTTCCTATATCATCTGCTGAATGGGAGGCTGTGAAGTTCAAGCCAGAGAAAGGTGTGAAGCTTCTAGGTTTTGCAGATAGATCCAGCATACCACGGTATATTGGATATCCTTCAACTTGGCATCTGGCATTATATCTATTTCTTTGGCACCAGAGAAAAGTGTTAAGCTTCAGCATTATTGTTATCTTTGAAACTAATGAGTAATGATACACCTAGTCCTTCAGGTGTACTATTTTGCCAGTTAATAAGCTGAAACTTTTCCCTGTTTCTTTATATGCCATCGTTTTGAGGCATAGAAATTACAACCATTTTACCCCACTAGATAATTGCATGTGCGTTGCGATGGGGGCATTAATATTCTAGTAGGTTATCCCATGATTCACCTGCCCATGTTAATGTGTTTGTATAAAAAAGTAGGATTATATTTGGTAAGCACTTATGAGTTTACCAAAAAGACATAATTGATGCGGTTTTCAGGCAAAACTGGTGGAAAAAACCAGAGATGTCAGGAAAAAGAATCAAAACGAGTAGGTTGGACAAACAAATGGTTGACAGAACTTTACGGTTTTTTTTATGTATATAGGAGAGATTTGCTAGAAGCCTAGAAATATTTTATAGGAATGTTATTCTTAGTGACAACATATTAAGGAACTTTATTCTTAGTTACAACTACAATCGTGAGAACTAATTAATTGAAGGAAACCTCTGCATTTATTTCTTTGTTATTAATGATTATTTCAAGTTTCATGATGCCACTTATTTTGAAGACGTTGCAAACCAACAAATCCATTTTGCTGCTATTGTTGGGTGATCATTGTG
>NC_041386.1:607893948-607910302 GCF_002162155.2 Triticum dicoccoides
GTTGCTGGCTCTGGCCTGGTTTTCTGCTGGTTTAAGCTTGTGTCTTTATGTTATATTTAGTTATTTCCATGGTTGGCCCAGTTGCATGTGCATAAGAATATATCTCAGAAAAATTCTCAACTCATCAGTGAGCTGCACACTATCTTTGTTATATTGCAATTTTAACTTTAAAACCCATATTACTGGTAATGTAAGGCAGTCCCCTTTCTACTTGACAGGTCCTATTTTATGAAAGATGTGAACTCCTTTGTACCTGAACCGGGAAACACAAAAGCAATGGTTGCAGTCTCTGCCTTAGCTAGAGCAATGCAAGAAATGAACAAGGTTGCAATTCTGCGATGTGTGTGGAGGCAAAATCAAGCGAATGTTGCTTTTGGTGTATTGACACCAAACATCTCATCAGTGAACAATGTGGTATGTACTTCATTCGTGACTCGCAATTGATGGGTGACTACGAACCTGTTCAAGCAATTGTTTACTTTGCCTTGCAGCCAGATTCCTTTTACTTCAATATACTGCCTTTTGCTGAGGACATCAGAGACTTTCCATTTCGCTCCTTCAGCAGCCTGCCACCATCATCACAGCCTACTGAAGAACAGCAGGAAGCGGCAGATAATCTAGTGAAGATGTTAGATCTTGCACCACCTGGAAGGGAAGAGATCCTCAGGCCTGATTTCACACCAAACCCTATGTTGGAGGTCGAATACTGCAATTTATTATTTTTGTTATTTGTTCTTTCTTACTATATGCTATTTCCCCTCATCTTGTTTAGTGATGCACACTTACTATTTTTCAGTTCTGAAGTCGTAGCTGTTTTTCTGGACTGTTAACATATGAAAGTCGATTATTTTATTCCATATCATTAGTCACCCAAGTTTAATGAACAAGCCAGTACGAACAATATTAGAACTTTGGGCACAATAAGGTGCAATTTAAAGATGAAAGGTCCTTTGACTAACAAAGAGACTTGAAATACAGTTCTTATCAAATAACCTGTAACAAGTACTCCGTATCATACTCCCTCCGATCCAAAATAACTGTTTGAACTAAAACCACGACACTTATTTTGGATCGGAGGGAGTAGTTGAATCCTCTGTTCCATATCATTTGTCACCCAAGTTTAATCAACAAGAGAGTACGAGCAATATTCGAACTTTAGGCACAATAAGGTGCAATTTAAAGATGAAAGGTCCTTTGACTAACGAAGAGACTTGAAATACAGTTCTTATCAAATAATCATACATATCTGGAATGTCATTGGGACCTTGTGCATCGGGGTTTACCTATGTTTTGGTGAGCCTATGCTAGCAATTTGCTTTTATCTTTTGCCTTCTCATTTGCTTCTTAGTTGTACTATTTGATGATTGTGTATATATATCTCTTGTTTCATTGACTACGGTTCTGTTGTTCCCCTTCAGAGGTTCTACAGCTACCTTGATCTGAAGTCAAAGCAGCCAGATGCAAATCCACCACCGCTCGATAGCTGTCTAAGGAGGATAACCGAGCCAGATCCTGACGTCATTAATTATCGAGCACCGTTAATCCAAAATTTAGGCAAATCTTTTGAGCTGAAGGAGAACCCCAAGGTTAAGTATTGACATTTCGTGTTAAACTTGATTCAGTAATTTGGTACTCAACTTCAACATTAACTTGTCTGATTGATTGCAGAGAAAGAAAGCCCGGACACAGGAGAGATTAGCTTATACTGACCCAGATGATCAAGCTAAAAGTTCAGAAAATAATGCAGAGAAGGCTACGGCGGCAGATGGTCAAGCTAAAAAGCCAGAAGATCCTTATGCAGAGAAGGCTAGGGCGATAGAGGTTATGTTTCCTTCAACAGAGAAGGTTGGGAAGATTGGAGATGTAAATCCTGTTAAAGATTTTGAAGCCATGCTGGCAGAGAGATCTAGCTCAATATGGGTTCAGAAGGCAATTGAAGAGATGAAGAAGTACACGACCAATTTGGTAGAGAATTCTCTTCAAGGAGATTATTACGAAAAGGCACTCAAGTGTTTTGTTGCTCTGCGGAAGGCCTGTATAATCGAACAGGTAACGCTCTCCCTGTGGTTATTTACTTCAGTGTAGCATAGGTCCTATGTTTTATTTAAGAGTAAGAGCACGTGGACACAGTTAATTTAAACATGCCTGGTCAGTACGTATATAATCTGTCATTTGTTCTTAGGAGCCGGAGGAATATAACCAATTTGTGACGAAGCTTTATGAGAGACTGAAGAAGGTGGATGATGTGGTGAAGTTCTTTCAGCTTCTTTCATCCAAGAATGTTTTGCTTATATGCAAAGAAGAAGCGCCTGACAGGTATGGAAACCCCTACACGCCTCTACTGCAGATAATTCGGTTAACACGATCCTGTGCTTCCTATTCTTACCATTAATTTTACCCGTCTATTTGCACGCAGCGATGTGACTGAAGAGATGGCGAGGAGCTTCTTCTTGAAAACCGAAATATCCTCTGAGTAGCATGGGTCTGGGTCCTCAAGGCATTGCCAGTAGAAAATTCTAACATCAGTTTAGCTGTACCACGGCTCATGGTTCATGTTCTGAAGCTTTGGTCATGATATGGTATTTGATACGATGGTGTGCCACAGAAGTTGCGATGAACATGCTATCATCTAAGCTACTGTTTTAGATTCCCAGTATGTATGTTAATTCGCAACCGTCGTGAAAGGGAAAATTCTAGTGGAATTTAGAAATCCTCTGTTTCTAGTCCCAGGTTGCGACGACCGTCGTACCAGAGGTACCTGTCCTAAATACCATTTTCTTTTGCTGCCAGGATCAAATTTCAGTGATTACCAAGTCACTGAAATATCCTCACAGTAGCATGGATCTGGGTGGCATTGCCAGTACAAAATTCTATCATCAGTTTAGCTGTACCGTGATGGTTCATGTTCTTAAGCTTGGTCATGATATCTTATATGATCACATGAGTCGTGACTAACACGCCATCATCTAAGCACTTTTTTTGGAACCCCCAGCATGTATGTAAATTCATGACCGTCGTGAAAGGGGAAATTCTAGTGGAATTTAGAAGGGCAATCTAATCTCGGCATTCTAATTTGTAGGAGTAATTCCCAAGACACATCTCAGCATTCTATTTTCTTATCTTGGAGTAAACATCTCAGCATTCTATTTTCTTATCTCTCTTAGAGTAAACATCTCAGCAGTGTCGAGTGACACAATGGGGACACATATAACAGCAATCTTTGCCTCAGGGAAGAAGTGCTACCCCCCTCATTTACTTATTCAATCTGGGATAGCATAGCATACACAAAAACAACCTCTGCATAGAGACCCTCTTCCTGGCTAACTAGTTTCAGCCAGTTCATCATTTGATATATGTATTTAGAGTACAACAACAACAACAAGGAGAGCACCCAAAAAGCTATTCAGGCAGGGGCACGGAGGCCGTCGTTCTAAGAATCCTTGTCTGTCACGAGCTTGTCGATGAGAGACGCGGCGTCCTCCACGGTCCTGATCTCCTGGGCGCTCGATTCGTCCACCGTGATGCTGAATGCCTCCTCCAGACCCATCACGATCTCAACCTGCAACATTGTTTGGTTCTATATTATGGAATGCAGAAAATGGTTCTATATTATGAAGAATGTTATGAAGAATGCAGAAAATGGTTCTATATTATGGAATAATCACGCACGAGGATAACATGTGAAATTGGTTGTATATTTTGGAAGAGTACACAAGACTGTAAAAAAGTCGGATCGAATTCACTGAAGCTAAGATGTATTTATGGTGTTGTTTCCAACTTTTCTAGAGTAGGCTGATGAGGTTGTAGCTCCATCCATGTTGAGCAATCACCGGTGAGTCGGGCGGGGGGAGGGAATTACCGTGTCGAGCGAATCGGCCCCGAGGTCGGCGAACTTGGTCTCTCCGCTGACGACGGTGCCCTCGGCGACGGCCAGCTGCTTCTTGACGATCCCGCAGACCTTGTCGATGGTGTCCTGCTTGGCCTGTCCAAGGATTTTGGATTTTGGAAATTCAGAGCAGATCTTGAGTGACACGTCGCCAAACAGAGTACTAGTTCAGTGTTGAGAGGCACTGAGCATGAGTTTGGTAGGAGCATTTTGCTGTCCCGGCCATTGCAGTCACGAGCATGAAGAAGATGGTGTGAAATGCAGGAGTGTACCGAGCAAGCCAGGTGGAGGAAGCGCTTCTTGGTGGGAGCCGACCGGATCGAGATGGACGGGAAGCTCTGCTGCCTCGAGAAGCACGCCGCGCTCCGGCGGCTGCTTACCTGGAGCCGCTGCGCGGGGAAGACGGCCGATCCGGCGGCGGCCATGGCGGGTGAATGAGGTAGGTAGCCGAGGCACGACGGAGGTGGAGGTGGAGCTAGGCTAGGTGACGGGAGGAATGAGGAGGCCGGGAGTGCGGGTGCGCGTGTGTTTTATGATGGGGCGGTGGCGGTGGCGGTGGCGGGGACGGCGAGGCGGCCTCGGTTGTATCGACCCACACACAGAAGACCGGCCATGGCATTGGGATCACCGTTCCACCGCCACCGTACGTCCGTCCCGTTCCTTGTTGCGATTACCAAACAAGGCCGTAGGCCGTAGCATGCACGCAGCCACCCTTGGAGGCTTCTCCTTCTTCTTCATGACCTCCCGCACCGCACGCACGCACGCACGCACGGTTGGTTGGTTGAGTTGTTCCCCGCCTCCTCCCTGCTCCTTGGACGGTTGCAAGTTCAGTCACTACCACGTTGTACCATACATCTGTGAGCATGTGGTACGAACGAGTAGATCTGCAGGTGGTATGGTAGGTTATGCAAGTATTGCTTCATGATGTTGTCTGAGGTTGTGATAGACCAGATGCTGGCGGTGCCGTTTTGGTAGCATGGTAGACTTCCCGTTTCGGCGATGATGATGTTCGCCTTGTTCTGGTAGATTTAAATGTTGTCCATGTCGGTTTCAATGCTACTATGGAAGATGTGTTGTTGAGCTTGACGGTCGGTCCATGTGTCGTACGGTACATGTGGTCAGGGGCGGATCCATAACAAAAATGTACCGGTGTCCACGTACACATCATATATACAAGGATGGACAACAAGCAATAATATATATAAAAGAGCACACCCAACAACACAAATTATAATGCAACGAGATCTCTTACCAAAATAAATTGTTTCACATCCACTTGAAATACTAGTTGATTACGTAAATTTAAAGAATTAAGCATAAGAACTCGAAACAATGAAAACAAAATGTGGTCAGATCACGACATAGGCCAATAGATCCTGGATGCCTACAAAATAAAATAAAATACACTTAGTACATATTAACTAGAATTCTGCAATGATTCATAAAATCAAGATCATTACTTTTTAAAATAGCCCTCTACGTTCATTCATGACCTCAAAGCGATCAATGACTGCATCATTGGTAACTTTTCTCATTTCTTCCTTCTCCACATAGCAAATAAGGTTGTGATTCAATGCATCATCACCAAGACGATTGCGCAAAAATGTCTTCACAATTTTCATGCCTGAAAAACATCTCTCAACTGTAGCAGTGGCAACAGGCAATACAAGTGCTAGATTCACAAGCCGATAAACCAAAGGATACACAATATGTTTCTTGGTCTCCACCATTTTTTGAGAGAGCTCACAAATATTATTTATGCCATAGAAGCGTTCATCTACTCGAACATCGGCAATGTAAAGACGGAGGTGATGTGTAAGGTCCCTCAATTCTCCATCATCAAAATCTTTCGGATAAAGTCTAGCTAGATCCATCAAATGCTCTAAATTGAAATCTTTGAATGATTCTTTTGGGCTCAAGCAGCTAAGCATATTAGTAGCTTAGAATTTTTCTCATTAAATCGGTTGTCAAGTTCTTGAAGCAGCCAATCAATAACATCATTGAAACAATCCACTTCGTAATGATGCTTATTAGTGATACCTGTTTTTTGACGTGGCTTCTTTGGATTGACATATTGCTCTTCCATCTCCAACTTGGAAATCTCATGTTTGTCACAAAAAGCATAAGCTTCACCCAAGACTGATTCCCATCCATTCCTCCTTCAATTATTCAATGTGTCTTTGGTTGACTGCACACAATGTACAGCATTTACAATGTCTTGATTCTTCCTTTGTAGAGCCATTGATAATGTGTTTGTGATAGCCAATATAGTGGACATAAGCTGCAGGTAGAACACAAAATCAAATGATTGGAAATAAACAAGGAGACCACATGCTTGCCTTCTGTTTGTGTCATCCCTGTCCTGTTCTTCCACATATTCTAGCACTTTAATAACTGTAGGGAACAAATCAATCAAACTCTTCAGAGTCCTCTGGTGTGAACTCCATCGAGTGTCTCCGGGTCTTTGAAGGGCTAGCTCTTGATTTAATCCCGTCCCACTTTGAAGTACACCACAACCTAAGGCTCCACGCACTTGTTCTTTATATTTGTCTCGAATCATGTCTTTTCTCTTTGAAGATCCAGAAACCACATTCAGCAATACAGAGATCATATCAAAAAAGTTTCCAATCCATTTGTGCTTCCTTACAATGGCCACAACAACTAATTGCAATTGGTGTGCAAAACAATGAACGTAATATGCTGTGTTGTTCTCCCTCATGATTAAAGATTGCAAACCATTAAACTCACCTCGCATGTTGCTCGCGCCATCGTATCCTTGGCCCCTAACCTACTTGAGACTTAAGCTAAGTTCTGCAAATAAATCATCAATAGCAGACTTGAGGTACTTTGAAGTTGTCTCCTTCACATGAACAAGGCCAACTAAACTCTCTTTCGCACTTCCGCATTTACCAGCATATCTCAAGACCACAGCCATCTGTTCTTTACCAGCCACATCCCTTGATTCATCAACTAGCAAAGAAAATACACCATCTCCAATTTCTTCTAGAATAGAATGCAATATTTGCTTTGCAAAACATTCAGCTATGTCCTTCTGGATCATTGAAGAAGTCAACTTATTATTACCTGGAGCATTAGGGCCTACAACCTTGCGTAGTTCTGGATTTTGCTGTGCTGTATAAGCATAAAATTCCTTAAAATTTCCTTTATTAAAGGACTCCTCTGACTCGTCATGGCCGCGAAAAGGTAACCCTTGCTGCAATAGAACCCTAGTAACATCAATTGAGGCATTTAGTCTAGTATAATGCGCCTTCTTCGCAGCATTGCTTTGATTATTGAAAGCAACATAAATGTGCGGGTCTTGTTGCAATAAAGCATCACAATCTCTTTTTGCTTGGTTGTGAACACTGTTGACATCTCCGACATGATCATTTAGTCTATGTTTTTTGTTCCAGCCTGACCAACCCTTTGCAACAAATGCTGCATATCCAGCTTCTTTCTTATCACGGCGCCTGAATAAGAAACAACAGAAGCAATACGCTTTTTCTTTGTACTCACTATACTCAAGCCAGCTCCCAAACTCATCAAACCAATCAGGATTAAACTTTCTCTCTCGACCACCAATAGTTGTAGTTTTAAAATTATAACTACGAGGTTGACAAAGAGGCTTAGCCAAATATTTTCTTCTTACCACATCCCTTAGATTAGGAGGATACTCATCTATGCTTCTCCTTTTGCCAGGATCAGACTGAATTTCCTCTTCCCAATTGATTTCTTCTAGAGCTTGAGACAAATTCCACATATGAGGGGCTGGACCTTCATGTGTCAAGGCATCATTTTGTTCCTGTAATGGAGCGTCATCCGGTTCATGTGGCTGAGCTGGAGGATCATCCGGTTCATGTGATGGGCTAGCTATATCATCTTGTGTTGATGTCTTCTTTTTTTTAAGAAACCTTTCCATAAATTCTCCTGTGATTTATTATTATTGTGTTAGCAAAAATGTACAGAGTTACATTATTTGTGTTTGCGCATGCAAGAATAGAAACAATAAACAAAATGTATTGATTGGATGATACAAATACGATTAGGGAGTTAAACTTACTTGACATTGTACCTCGCTGCTTTCGCAGAAATAATCCTCCCTTGGTTAGCTATGAATCGCAGCGAATTGTTCCCAATTGAAATAGCTTTAAATTTCAGAGATTTCAGATTTCAGAGAGATCGGCAATTACCAAATACCTACACACAGTTGAGATTTCAGATTTCAGAGAGTTGAGAGCATTAATTTGACAGATTGTAAGAAGATGTTTTCAGATTTCAGAGAGTTGAGAGCAATTACCAAATACCAAGTGCTGAGTTGGGACTTGAGAGTTGACAGTTCAGACGTACCTCAAATTTCCAACCTGTTTCCAACTATCCCTGAGTGGGCGAGGGTAGAGGCGGCCGGCTAGCGATGCTTGAAAAACGGCGACTGGGGTCACTGGGCGGACCGGCGGCTGGCCGCGCGACAGAGAAGTGGAAGGGGCGAGCACGGGCGACGCTGCGAGGGTTGAGGCGCAGAAGCCGAGCGGACGAGTAACCCTACGGGCGCACGTACAGGTAAGGACCAGCCGTATTAGGGATCGATTAATCGGATCGATAGCTTTTCTATTCAACACGGCCACACGGGCACGTATAGGGACCACGGATCGTCGGATGGATTAATCGATCGATCATGTGTGGGCACTTACGTAGATGGGCTGCACTGCCTCTGCCTGGCTTGTGTATTGCTGGGCTGGCCGGTGTCCAGGTCGAAAAGTAACCGATGTCCAGCCCAAAAATCTGGAGTATGTATAAGGGAAACACGTATTTTACCCGGTGCCAGTGACACCGGATGAGATAACGTGCCTCCGCCCCTGCATGTGGTAGTGTGTTGATGAACTTCATGATCGGTCCATGATGGCTTGCTACATATGCTTGTGTGTTGAGCTTGGTGACCAGTCCATATGTAGTATGCTAGCGTGACAGATGCATTGTTTTTGTTCAATTCTAGGACATCACTACTGAAGACCATAGTCAAGCTACTCTTATGTCCGACACCTAGATCTTTCTCTCTTATTTGAAGACTCCCAGCCGATGGCTCTTGATGCAAAAGTGCTTGAGAGACATGTGGTACTATATTTGATGCCTGCAACAACTATAAAGGCGGCCATTAAGGCTGGAAAGGCACAAATGAGGGGCGCAATGAAAGGAACACAATGAAGGCCCATTCCTATTGCTGCCTTCTAGAATATTATTCTAGAAGCTCAGCTAAATTTATTTTTTTAGAAGCCTACTGATTAAGACTTGACTAATAGGCTTCTAAATAAATATTTTTGGCTGGGGCTTCTATAATAAGCTAGGTAGGGGGTAGCTTACTCTAGAAGCCTAAAAAAGCCAGCAACATAAATTTCATGCTCACCTTTGTCCTGAAAGACATGTATGAGATCATCGCAAGTGGGGAGAGGAATGATAAGGGCTTCAAGAAGGTGCACCTCAACGTTGTTGCCAAGCGTGTTTTTGAGTTCTATGCCACAGAGGTGACCTCAACACATGTGTACACCATCTTAGGAGTGGAGAGCAAGATAGGTCCAAGTGTCCAAGCTTAGAGACCTTAGTGACACATAATGGAATCATGACACCTTCACCATTCAGTTGGAGGTTGAGCACTACCAAAGCCACATCATGGTTAGCTAATCCTACCACTTGTCTCACTTGATGTAACATGCAATCACAACTTACAACATTGTCTTTCTTTCTTAGAGTCACCATGACGTCTGATGTCTACTACACAACCTTCTTCTTGTAGACGTTGTTGGGCCTCCAAGTGCAGAGATTTGTAGGACAGTAGCAAATTTCCCTCAAGTGGATGACCTAAGATTTATCAATCCGTGAGAGGCATAGGATGAAGATGGTCTCTCTCAAACAACCCTGCAACCAAATAGCAAAGAGTCTCTTGTGTCCCCAACACACCCAATACAGTGGTAAATTGTATATGTACACTAGTTCGGTGAAGAGATGGTGATACAAGTGCAATATGGATGATAGATATAGGTTTTTGTAATCTGAAAATATAAAAACAGCGAGGTAACTAATGATAAAAGTGAGCACAAACCGTATTGCAATGCGTTGAAACAAGGCCTAGGGTTCATACTTTCACTAGTGCAAGTTCTCTCAACAATAATAACATAATTGGATCATATAACTATCCCTCAACATGCAACAAAGAGTCCCTCCAAAGTCACTAATATCGAAGAACAAACGAAGAGATTATGGTAGGGTACGAAACCACCTCAAAGTTATTCTTTCTGATCGATCTATTCAAGAGTTCGTACTAGAATAACACCTTAAGACACAAATCAACCAAAACCCTAATGTCACCTAAATACTCCAATGTCACATAAAGTATCCGTGGATATGATTATACGATATGCATCACACAATCTCAGATTCATCTATTCAACCAACACAAAGAACTTCAAAGAGTGCCCCAAAGATTCTACCGGAGAGTCAAGACGAAAACGTGTGCCAACCCCTATGCATAAGTTCACGAGGTCACGGAACTCGCAAGTTGATCACCAAAACATACATCAAGTGGATCACATGATATCCCATTGTCACCACAGATAAGCACATCAAGACATACATCAAGTGTTCTCAAATCCTTAAAGACTCAATCCGATAAGATAACTTCAAAGGGAAAAATCAATCCATTACAAGAGAGTAGAGGGGGAGAAATATCATAAGATCCAACTATAATAGCAAAGCTCGCGATACATCAAGATTGTGCCAAATCAAGAACACGAGAGAGAGAGAAAGAGAGAGAGAGAGAGAGAGAGAGATCAAACACATAGCTACTGATACATACCCTCAGCTCCGAGGGTGAACTACTCCCTCCTCGTCATGGAGAGCGCTGGGATGATAAAGATGGCCACCGGAGAGGGATTCCCCCCTCCGGTAGGGTGCCAGAACGGGTCTAGATTGGTTTTCGGTGGCTACAGAGGCTTGCGGCGGCGGAACTCCCGATTTACGTTTTTTTGGAAGTTTCAGTATATATAAGAGGTTTTGACATCGAGAACAAGTTAGGGGGAGTCTCCAGGCTGTCCACGAGGTAGGGAGGCGCGCCCAGGGGGGTGGGCGCGCCCCCCACCCTCGTGGGCAGCCCAGGACTCTTTTGGCCCAACTCTTTTACTCCATGGCCTTCTTCTGGTCCAAAAATAAGTTCCGTGAAGTTTCAGGTCAATTGGACTCCGTTTGATTTTCCTTTTCTGCGATACTTAAAAACAAGGAAAAAACAGAAACTGGCACTGGGCTCTAGGTTAATAGGTTAGTCAAAAATCATATAAAATAGCATATAAATGCATAAAAAACATCCAAGGTTGATAATATAATAGCATGGAACAATCAAAAATTATAGATACGTTGGAGACGTATCAACGCCGAGTACCTCAACATGCCCATACATAACTACTCTCAGATGCAGATCATCTTCTCTTGGAGTCTGGCTACTGGCAAGCATGCCATGGGCTTTAGTGAGCCTCTCGATTCACCTATGCTAAGTATCCATACACCCAAGAGTCGGAGACCATCATTTGTGATGGCCCTGAGAAGGTTGTTGCTGCTGATCACACTCCTGCTCCTGGGAGGTAGAGGAAGAGGGGTGCAATGATGGACGAGGAGTTGAGCATGTTTAGCAGTATGACCGACACCATAAAGAAGGTGGCATTTGCCATCAGGGAGAGCAAGCCTGTCAACATGAACCCTTTCCTCTACAATGTTGTCATGAACATCACTGACTTCAGTGAGGAGGCTATGATGGCTGCTCTTAGCTACCTCCTGAACAACAGGAAACGGGGTCTTGGTTTTGCTGGGATGGAAGTGCAACACAAGATCCTCTAGCTTAGGACCTGGTTAACCAAGCACTAACTACTAGTTCAAAGGTCTCTCGTGGTCGTGGCATGCATGCACGATGATGATGATGATGATGATGATGATGATGGTGTATATGTTTTTGGTGGCTAGGGCTTGAAAACTGTTGATGGCCTGCATATTTTGATGATGTGAACTTGTGGTGGTAGGATTACACTCCCTTTTTGATGTGGTGGTAGGATGAATTTGTGATGCTTTTAAGTACATGAATCATACATGCTTATGTTGCTTATGTTCCATGTGTTCTTATCAACTTGTGTTGCTCTAGTAGCTCGCCCGCTCTAGTAGGTGCCGAGAGCTAGAACACCAAAGAGGACCACTCCAGTAGCTCGTCCGCTCCAGTAGGTGTCCACGAGCTGGAGCTCCAGGAGGTGCGGACGCGAGCGCGGGAGGACGCCGATGTAGGCATCGTGCATACATGAGCGCGGGAGGATGCCAATGTAAGCGTTGCACGCACCGGTGAGAGTGTTTTGGAGGCGAGGAAGATGTCGCTGGCAAGCTCCATGGCCGCCCAGCAACCTCTCGTTGTCCATGTTGACGACCCCACCATTGTCTCTGCTAGCTCCCCATTGCCCGCACAACTCCTCCACACCTCTAGCCAAGCACCATCACCGCTCGTTGCCTGCCCATCTCCGGCCACCCGTGTGGACCGTCCCACCCAGACAGTTGCTGCACCTGCTCGCTCACTCTTCCTTAGCTGTGCCGCTCATGTGAGACAATGTCTAAAGGGGTTGTGTGGGACACACTCATGGTCTGCTTGACAACACACACAAAGATGAGAGTTGAGAGGGTGAAGATATAGGGCACTGGTGAGTGCCACCGTCGACGGGCCTCCTTTCCCTCACTCGCCTCCTAGCCAAGGTTCTCTACCCCCACCGCCCAACTCGTCGACATGGCCGTAGCCTCGCCCAGGTGTGTGCTGGGACTGCCGACCACCGCTGTTGGCCATTATACGTCTCCAACGAATCTATAATTTTTGATTGTTCCATGCTATTATATTATCCATCCTGTATGTTTTATATGCATTTATATGCTATTTTATATGATTTTTGGGACTAACCTATTAACCTAGAGCCCAGTGCTACTTTCTGTTTTTTCCTTGTTTTTGAGTTCCGCAGAAAAGGAATATCAAACGGAGTCCAATTGAGCTGAAAATTTACGGTGATTTTTTATGGACCAGAAGAAGCCCCCGAACCAAAAGAGTTGGGACAGAAGAGCCACGAAGACTCCACAAGGGTGGAGGGCACGCCCTACCCCCCTAGACGCGCCCTTCGGTCTTGTGGGCTCCTCGTGGACCCCCCTGACTTGTTCTTGATGCCAAAAATTCCTATAAATGTAGAAACCCCCAGAAATAAACCTTGATCGGGAGTTCCGCCGCCGCAAGCCTATGTAGCCATGAAAAACCAATCGGGAGCCCGTTCTAGCACCCTGCCGGAGGGGGGAATCATCACCGGTGGCCATCTTCATCATCCCGGCGCTCTCCATGACGAGGAGGGAGTAGTTCGCCCTTGGGGCTGAGGGTATGTACCATTAGCTATGTGTTTGATCTCTCTCTCTCTCTCGTGTTCTTGATTTGGCACGATCTTGATGTATGGCAAGCTTTGCTATTATAGTTGTATCTTATGATGTTTCTCCCCCTCTACCTTCTTGTAATGGATTGAGTTTTCCGTTTGAAGTTATCTTATCGTATTGAGTCTTTAAGGATTTGAGAACACTTGATGTATGTATTGCATGTGCTTATCTGTGGTGACAATGGGATATTCACGTGATCTACTTGATGTATGTTTTGGTGATCAACTTGCGGGTTCTGTGACCTTCTGAACTTATGCATAGGGGTTGGCATACGTTTTCGTCTTGACTCTCCGGTAGAAACTTTGGGGCACTCTTTGAAGTTCTTTGTGTTGGTTTGAATAGATGAATCCGAGATTGTGTGATGCATATCGTATAAACAAACCCGCAGATACTTGTGGTGACATTGGAGTATCAAGGTGACATGAGGGTTTTGGTTGATGTGTGTCTTAAGGTGTTATTTTAGCACGAACTCTAGGGCTGTTTGTGACACTTATAGGAATAGCCCAATAGATCGATCAGAAAGAATAACTTTGAGGTGGTTTCGTACCCTACAATAATCTCTTCATTTATTCTCCGCTATTAGTGACTCTTTGTTGCACGTTGAGGGATTGCTATATGATCTAATTATGTTATCATTGTTGAGAGAACTTGCACTAGTGAAAATATGAACCCTAGGCCTTATTTCCAAGCATTGCAATACCGTTTTCGCTCACTTTTACTATTAGTTACCTTGTTGTTTTTATATTTTTAGATTACAAAAACCTATATCTACCATCCATATTGCACTTGTATCACCATCTCTTTGCCGAACTAGTGCACCTATACAATTTACCATTGTATTGGGTATGTTGGGGACACAAGAGACTCTTTGTTATTTGGTTGCAGGGTTGTTTGAGAGAGACCATCTTCATCCGACGCCTCCCACGGATTGATAAACCTTAGGTCATCCACTTAAGGCAAATTTGCTACTGTCCTACAAAACTCTGCACTTGGAGGCCCAACAACGTCTACCTAGATAAAGTTGCGTAGTAGACATCAAGCTCTTTTCTGGCGTCGTTGCCGGGCAGGTTAGTGCTTGAAGGTATATCTTTAGATCTTGCAATTGAATCTTTTAGTTTCTTGTTTTATCACTAGTTTAGTCTACAAAAGAAAACTACAAAAAATGGAATTGAGGTTGCCTCATATGCTTCATCTTTTTAATGTCTTCCGTGAAAATGATGGAAATGAAAATTGTGCTCAAGTGTTAGAGGAAGAAGTCAATAAAATGTTTAGCGCTAAATCTTTGAATGATGAGCATGATTGCAATGTTATTAGTATGAATTCTTTGAATATCCATGATGCTAATGATATGCAAAGCCATAATCTTGGGGATGCTATGTTTGATGAAGATGATATTTTTTGTCCCCAAGTTTTGATGAGCAAATTTATTATGATGATAGCATGCCTCCTATTTATGATCATTATATTGATGAAAGTGGGTTTTGAAGAGTGTCAACTCTAGGTAATTATCCCACTATTTTGGAGGGTGTTGAATCTTATAATATTTATGGGAGTGAATTTGGAGAGGTCATGACTTTATTTAGTGATGAATCCACTATTTCGGAAGAGGTTCCAATTGATTATGAGAACAAAGTTGCTCTCTATGATGATTATTGTGATGACATGTATGCTATAAAGAATAATGATAACCATGAAACTTGTCATCTTGATTTTAATTTTCAATTGGATTATGCCTCACATGATAGTTATTTTGTTGAGTTTGCTCCCACTACTATTCACGAGAAGAAATTTGCTTATGTGGAGAGTAATAAAAATCATATGCTTATGCATCATGAAAAGAGTGCTTTAGCTGATAGCTATTTTTTTGAATTCATTCATGATGCTACTGAAAATTATTATGAGGGAGGAATATATGCTTGTAGGAGTTTCAACAATATCAAGTTTCCTCTCTATGTGTTGAAAATCTTGAAGTTATGCTTGTTTTACCTTCCTATGCTAGTTGATTCCATAAATTGTTTGCTCACAAAATCCCTATGCATAGGAAGTGGGTTAGATTTAAATGTGCTAGATATATGCTTCATGATGCTCCCATCATGTTTCAGTTCTTATATTTTATGAGTGCATCATTGAAATATCATGCCTAGCTAGAAAGGCATTAAAGAAAAGCGCTTGTTGGGAGACAACCCAATATTTATCCCTACTATTTTTGTGTGCTCACATGATTATGCTACTGTAGTAATAATGTTTTATAGATTTTGTTTCAATAAAGTGCCAAGTAAGACCTTTGGGATGGCTTACGGTGATAATTGATTTGATCTTGCTGAAAAACAGAAACTTTTGCGTTCAGGAAAACAATTCTCATTTTTAACAGATGCATAATAAAATACTGATTCTTTTTGTAGAAGATTAATAAAAAAATCTCAGGTTGTCCTAATTTTTCAGAATTTTTGGAGTTACAGAAGTATTCGAGAGTTACATATTACTACAAACTATTCTGTTTTTGACATATTCTGTTTTTTATGTGTTGTTTGCTTATTTTGATGAATCTATGAGTAGTATCGGAGGGTATGAACCATGGAGAAGTTCAAATACAGTAGATATTACACCAATATAAATAAAGGATGAGTTCAGAACAGTACCAAAAGTGGTTATTGATGACTCACAGGTATAGGGGATCTATCGTAGTCCTTTCGATAAGTAAGAGTGTCGAACCCAACAAGGAGCAGAAGGAAATGACAATTGGTTTTCATCAAGGTATTCTCTGCAAGCACTGAAATTATCGGTAAAAGATAGTTTTGTGATAAGATAAATCATAATAGGTAACAAGTAAATAAAGTAACTAAGGTGCAGCAAGGTGGCCCAATCCTTTTTGTAGCAAAGGACAAGCCTGGACAAACTCTTATATAAAGCAAAGCGCTCCCAAGGACACATGGGAATTGTTGTCAAGCTAGTTTTTAGCATGCTCATATGATTCGCGTTTGTTACTTTGAT
>NC_041386.1:607910705-607914008 GCF_002162155.2 Triticum dicoccoides
GAAAGAAGTATTAAGGTAAACCTAGCCATAGCATGAAACATATGGATCCAAATCAGCCCCTTACGAAGCAACACATAAACTAGGGTTTAAGCTTCTGTCACTCTAGCAACCCATCATCTACTTATTACTTCCCAATACCTTCCCCTAGGCCCAAATAATGGTGAAGTGTCATGTAGTCAACATTCACATAACACCACTAGAGGAGAGACAACATGTACCTCATCAAAATATCAAACGAATACCAAATTCACATGATTACTTATAACAAGACTTCTCCCATGTCCCCAGGAACAAACGTAACTACTCACAAAGCATATTCATAATCAAGATCATAGGAGTATTAATTATCATTAAGGATTTGAAAATATAATCTTCCACCGGATAAACCAACTAGCATCGACTACAAGGAGTAATCAACACTACTAGCAACCCACATGTACCAATCTGAGGTTTTGGGACCAAGATCGAATACAAGAGATGAACTAGGGTTTCAGAGGAGATGGTGCCGTTGAAGATGTTGATGGATATTGACCCCTTCTCGATGAGAGGATCGATGGTGATGACGATGGCGACGACCCCCCCCCCCCGAGGGATGTTTCCCCGGCAGAACAGCTCCGCCGGAGCCCTAGATTGGTTCTGCCCAGGTTCTGCCTCGAGATGGCGGTGCTTCGTCCCGAAAGCTTCCTTTTGATTTTTTCCAGGTCAAAACACACCATATAGCCAAAGATGGGTACCGGAGGACTGCCAGGGGGCCCACAAGGTCGGGGGGCGCGCCCTCCACCCTTTGTGGCTGGTTGGTGGCCCCCTTTGGTACTTTCTTTGTCCAATATTTTTATATATTCCAAAAACATGCTCCGTGAAGTTTCATGACTTTTGGAGTTGTGCAGAATAGGTCTCTAATATTTGCTCCTTTTCTAGTCCAAAATTCCAGCTGTCGGCATTCTCCCTCTTCATGTAAACCTTATGAAATAAGAGAGAATAGGCATAAGTATTGTTATATAATGTGTAATAACAGCCCATAATGCAATAAATATCAATATAAAAGCATGATGCAAAATGGACGTATCAATGATTTATTTTCTTATACTAACGGAGCTTATGAGATTTTCTGTTGAGTTTTGTGTTGTGAAGTTTTCAAGTTTTGGGTGAAGTTTCGATGGAATACAGAATAAGGAGTGGCAAGAGCCTAAGCTTGGGGATGCCCAAGGCACCCCAAGGCAATATTCAAGGACAATGATACGTCTCCAACGTATCTATATTTTTTGATTGTTCCATGCTATATTATATTCTGTTTTGGACATTATTGGGCTTTATTATACACTTTTATATTATTTTTGGGACTAACCTATTAACCGGAGGCCCAACCCAGAATTGCTATTTTTTTTGCCTATTTCAGAGTTTCGTAGAAAAAGAATACCAAATGGAGTCCAAACGGAATGAAACCTTCGGGAACGTGATTTTTGGAACAAACGTGATCCAGAGGACTTAGACCCTACGTCAAGAAAGCAACCAGGAAGGCACGAGGTAGGGGGGTGCGCCTACCCCCCAGGCGCGCCCTCCACCCTCGTGGGGCCCACGTTGCTCCATCGATGTACTTCTTCCTCCTATATATACCTACGTACCCCCAAACTACCAGATACGGAGCCAAAACCCTAATTCCACCACCGCAACCTTCTGTACCCATGAGATCCCATCTTGGGGCCTTTTCCGGAGCTCCGTGGAGGGGGCATCGATCACGGAGGGCTTCTACATCAACACCATAGCCTCTCCGATGATGTGTGAGTAGTTTACCTCAGACCTTCGGGTACATAGTTATTAGCTAGATGGCTTCTTCTCTCTTTTTGGATCTCAATACAATGTTCTCCCCCTCTCTTGTGGAGATCTATTCGATGTAATCTTCTTTTGCTGTGTGTTTGTTGAGACCGATGAATTGTGGGTTTATGATCAAGTTTATCTATGAAAAATATTTGAATCTTCTCTGAATTCTTTTATGTATGATTGGTTATCTTTGCAAGTCTCTTCAAATTTTCAGTTTGGTTTGGCCTACTAGATTGATCTTTCTTGCAATGGGAGAAGTGCTTAGCTTTGGGTTCAATCTTGCGGTGTCCTTTCCCAGTGACAGTAGGGGCAGCAAGGCACGTATTGTATTGTTGCCGTCGAGGATAACAAGATGGGGTTTATATCATATTGCATGAGTTTATCCCTCTACATCATGTCATCTTTCTTAAAGCGTTACTCTGTTCTTTTGAACTTAATTCTCTAGATGCATGCTGGATAGCGGTCGATGTGTGGAGTAATGGTAGTAGATGCAGGCAGGAGTCGGTCTACTTGTCTCGGACGTGATGCCTATATACATGATCATACCTAGATATTCTCATAACTATGCTCAATTCTATCAATTGCTCAACGGTAATTTGTTCACCCACCATAATACTTATGCATTTGAGAGAAGCCACTAGTGAAACCTATGGCCCCCGGGTCTATTTCCTATCACATTAATCTTCCATCAACAAGCTATTTCTTGCACCGTTTTTATTTTGCTTTATTTACTTTGCATCCTTATCATAAAAATACCAAAAATATTATCTTATCATATCTATCAGATCTCACTTTCGTAAGTGACCGTGAAGGGATTGACAACCCCTTTATTGCGTTGGTTGCGAGGATTTTATTTGTTTGTGTAGGTGCGAGGGACTCGTGTGTGGCCTCCTACTAGATTGATACCTTGGTTCTCAAAAACTGAGGGAAATACTTGTTGGGGATCGTAGCAGAAATTTAAAATTTTCTACGCATCACCATGATCAATCTATGGAGTAATCTAGCAACAAGGGGAAGGGGAGTGCATCTATATACCCTTGTAGATTGCTAAGCGGAAGCATTGCAAGAATGCGGATGAAGGAGTCGTACTCGCAGCGATTCAGATCGTGGTTGATTCCGATCTAAGCGCCGAACCACGGCGCCTCCGCGTTCAACACACGTGCAGCCCGGTGACGTCTCGCACGCCTTGATCCAGCAAGGGGAGAAGGAGAGGTTGGGGAAGACTCCATCCAGTAGTAGCACGACGGCGTGGTGGTGAAGGAGGAGCGTGGCAATCCTGCAGGGCTTCGCCAAGCACCGCGGGAGAGGAGGAGGACTTGGGAGAGGGGGAGGGCTGCGCCATAACTTGGGTGCGGCTGTCCTCCCACCCCCCACATATATATAGGGGCAAGGGAGAGGGGGGCCGGCCCCCTCAGATCCAATCTGAGGAGGGGGCGGCAGCCAGGGGGGTTGCCTTACCCCCCAAGGCAAGGGGGCGCCCCCCTT
>NC_041386.1:607914171-607916365 GCF_002162155.2 Triticum dicoccoides
CCAGCCCACTAAGGGCTGGTCCCTCTCCACACACAGCCCATAGGGCCCTTCGGGGCAGGTGGACCCTCTCGGTGGACCCCCGGAACCCCTTCGGTGGTCCCGGTACAATACCGGCAACCCCCCGAATTATTCCGGTGACCGTATGATGACTTCCCATATATAAATCTTTACCTTCGGACCATTCCGGAACTCCTCGTGACGTCAGGGATCTCATCCAGGACTCCGAACAACATTCGGTAACCACGTACATCTATTCCCTATAACACTAGCGTCATCGAACCTTAAGTGTGTAGGGAAAAGCCTAGCAGCAGCGCGGGTTTTCGTCCTTTTAGTAGCGCGGGGGCCGGCGCTACTAATAAGGCGCTACAGCTAACGTATAGCAGTAGCGCTGGTCCACCCGCGCTACTGCTACACAAGTGTTGCAGCAGCGCGCTTAAAGGAACCTCGCTGCTGCTAATAGCTATAGCGCGCTTCCCCTGTGCGCGCTACTGCTACAACCACGCTGCTGCTAACTTTTCTCCACTCGCTAATGCTAATTTTAGTAGTTTTTTGTTTTTTCACTCGCTACTGCTAATTTTAGTAGTTTTTTGTTTTTTCCGGCATATTTGTTTTGTATTTGAACAGGCTTTATAGAAGAATCTTTAGCACATACAAATGTCATCATGATACACATACAAATGCCTGCGAGACCACAAATGTAATCATAGCATATACATACAAATAGTCTCGTCATAATCATCATCCAACACAAAGTGGTATCTTGTCATGATCTCGAAAATAGCGATACATGCAAGTCTCGAATACTTGCAACTACAACGTCATCCATCTAAACAAAGGTATACGCGAGAAGAGCTATCATTATGAGTGAGAGCGGAACTATGCAGTACCTGAGATGGCGGTTACGAGTCCTCTCCAAGGGGTTGGTGAACTTCGCGAAGGGGTCTGGGAGACCCGCGGCTTCACGTTCCGCGTCCTCCTTATCCCATATGGGCCTTTTACCGAGGTAGCCACGAATTCCGGGGCGATGCTTCCCCGTGTTCCTTTGCTGAAGGCTCTTGAATTTCGCAGCCTTAGCCTTGGCGTCCTCGGTAGCGCAAGTGTCCTTGAACTTTTCGAACTCCTCTTCCGTAAGTGTCGGATTTTCCTCCAGAATCTTGGACAGGGGTTCCTCATCCTCAATAGCTCGTTTCACCCTCTATTTCCAGGAGGCCAAATCATTGCTGAACATGCCCATGGCGTGATTGTTAATCTTTTTCATCTTCGGATCATCCCACGGTTGTTCTATGTTATCATCCCGATCGGGGAACTTGAATCTCTTGTGCAACTTTGTTAGGAGCAACTGCGTCAAATGTTCTTTACTCCTTAAGTCATCGTCATTGATGCTCGCACATTCTCGTAGGATGCATCCTAGTTGGTTCCCATAGCACTTGCGAGGTTCTTCCGGCTCTAATGGCTCAAACTTGCCAGGTGCCATCTTTGTGATCACAAGTCGTCCAATCCCTAGTTTTTTAGGTTTTCGTATCCTCTGCTTCTTATGCCTCTTTTCGGTACCGGCATCGGCGCCGGTATCTTCCCCGGCGGTACCTTCCCCACCGGTCTCGGCGCCGCCATCGGTGCCGGCGCCGTCGGTGTCGGTGTCGGCGTCAGTACCATCATCGAGGCGGACCTGCAAACCTTGCTTAGCAGTCAAAAAGTCGAGGTAGTCTTGTTCACCCTCATAATCCATCTCGTCTGCATCTTGGTCAGAAGGCTCAGTTTCTTCGTTGTTCGACATGTTTCCTATGATTAAGTGTCCTCATTTATTTCTAAAAGTATGAATAAATGAGAAATGAGATAAAAAATAAATCTATGTGCCAGCACTCGATATGCCAACTATGTAGCACAAATCATGCCTTTATTCACGGGAAATTTCGGCATGACCTTTGCTAAAAAATGGACATATCGAGTGCCTGAAATTCACCGGAACGGAAATGAATCAACATTCCGGTGTAACATAGGCAACTCGGATCATTTACCAAAACATGACATGTCCAAAACATGACATATCCACATATCACATGTCCAGTTCAAATTTGCATATAAATTCAGCAAATTTTGAAACCTATCTAAATTCATAACTAAATAGATAACCTAATTAACATAACTAAAACCTAAGTAAATTAACCCTAGCTAGCAGAGAGAGAGAGAGAGGGGG